>NC_090656.1:242563160-242803160 GCF_040937935.1 Hyperolius riggenbachi
TCCTGTACAGAGGAGGGAGGAGCCCACTAGACACCAGGGAACTGTATAGGGGAGGGGGTGTTACCCCTCCCTCCCTGCTTCTGTTCTTCGGGTCCTGTACAGAGGAGGGAGGAGGCCACTAGACACCAGGGAACTGTATAGGGGAGGGGTGTTACCCCTCCCTCCCTCCCTGCTTCTGTTCTTCAGGTCCTGTACAGAGGAGGGAGGAGGCCACTAGACACCAGGGAACTATATAGGGGAGGGGGTATTACCCCTCCCTCCCTGCTTCTGTTCCTCAGGTCCTTGGAAGATAAAAAATAGCCAGCGTATAGTTCTTTGGGGGATTAGAGTTTTAAAAATGAACTACTGAGGCTTGTCAAGTTGCTGGGGGGGGGGGGGGGGGGGGGGATGGGGTTCGCACACATTGCTGGATATCTGTAGAGGGAATGGATCTGTGTTTCTTTACATGTACAGCCCTGGTTCAGATACAAGTTTGTAAAAAGTATGCATGTAACAAAACATGCAGTTTCTTGCAGTACAGACGTGTCAGACTCAAATACACGGTGGGCCAAAATTGAAAACTGGGACAAAATCGTAGGAGAAAATCACTGTTTAGTGCCCACTCCCTCCCCTATACAGTTCCCTGGTGTCTAGTGGCCCCTCCCTCCCCTATACAGTTCCCTGGTGTCTAGTGGCCCCCTCCCTCCCCTTTACAGTTTCCTGGTGTCTAGTGCCCCCTCCCCTATACAGTTCCCTGGTGTCTAGTGGTCCTCCCTCCCCTATACAGTTCCCTGGTGTCTATTGGCCCCCTCCCTCCCCTATACAGATCCCTGGTGTCTATTGCCCCCTCCAATACACAGTTCCCTGGTGTCTAGTGGTCCTCCCTCCCCTATACAGTTCCCTGGTGTCTATTGGCCCCCTCCCTCCCCTATACAGTTCCCTGGTGTCTAGTGCCCCCTCGCTCCCCTATACAGATCCCTGGTGTCTAGTGCCCCTCCTCCCCTATACAGTTCCCTGGTGTCTAGTGGTCCTCCCTCCCCTATACAGTACCCTGGTGTCTAGTGCCCCCTCCCTCCCCTATACAGTTCCCTGGTGTCTAGTGGTCCTCCCTCCCCTATACAGTTCCCTGGTGTCTAGTGCCCCTCCCTCCCCTATACAGTTCCCTGGTGTCTAGAGACCCCTCCTTACCCTATGCCGTTCCTTGGTGTCTAGTGGTCCCCTCCCTCCCATATACAGTTCCCTGGTGTCTAGTGGCCCCCTCCCTCCCCTTTACAGTTTCCTGGTGTCTAGTGCCCCCTCCCCTATACAGTTCCCTGGTGTCTAGTGGTCCTCCCTCCCCTATACAGTTCCCTGGTGTCTATTGGCCCCCTCCCTCCCCTATACAGATCCCTGGTGTCTATTGCCCCCTCCAATACACAGTTCCCTGGTGTCTAGTGGTCCTCCCTCCCCTATACAGTTCCCTGGTGTCTATTGGCCCCCTCCCTCCCCTATACAGTTCCCTGGTGTCTAGTGCCCCCTCGCTCCCCTATACAGATCCCTGGTGTCTAGTGCCCCCTCCTCCCCCTATACAGTTCCCTGGTGTCTAGTGGTCCTCCCTCCCCTATACAGTACCCTGGTGTCTAGTGCCCCCTCCCTCCCCTATACAGTTCCCTGGTGTCTAGTGGTCCTCCCTCCCCTATACAGTTCCCTGGTGTCTAGTGCCCCTCCCTCCCCTATACAGTTCCCTGGTGTCTAGAGACCCCTCCTTACCCTATGCCGTTCCTTGGTGTCTAGTGGTCCCCTCCCTCCCATATACAGTTCCCTGGTGTCTAGTGGCCCCCTCCCTCCCCTTTACAGTTTCCTGGTGTCTAGTGCCCCCTCCCCTATACAGTTCCCTGGTGTCTAGTGGTCCTCCCTCCCCTATACAGTTCCCTGGTGTCTATTGGCCCCCTCCCTCCCCTATACAGATCCCTGGTGTCTATTGCCCCCTCCAATACACAGTTCCCTGGTGTCTAGTGGTCCTCCCTCCCCTATACAGTTCCCTGGTGTCTATTGGCCCCCTCCCTCCCCTATACAGTTCCCTGGTGTCTAGTGCCCCCTCGCTCCCCTATACAGATCCCTGGTGTCTAGTGCCCCTCCTCCCCTATACAGTTCCCTGGTGTCTAGTGGTCCTCCCTCCCCTATACAGTACCCTGGTGTCTAGTGGTCCTCCCTCCCCTATACAGTTCCCTGGGGTCTAGTGGTCCTCCCTCCCCTATACAGTTCCCTGGTGTCTAGTGCCCCTCCCTCCCCTATACAGTTCCCTGGTGTCTAGTGCCCCTCCCTCCCCTATACAGTTCCCTGGTGTCTAGAGACCCCTCCTTACCCTATACCGTTCCCTGGTGTCTAGAGACCCCTCCTTACCCTATACCGTTCCTTGGTGTCTAGTGGTCCCCTCCCTCCCCTATACAGTTCCCTGGTGTCTAGAGACCCCTCCTTACCCTATACCGTTCCCTGGTGTCTAGAGACCCCCTCCTTACCCTATACCGTTCCTTGGTGTCTAGTGGTCCCCTCCCTCCCCTATACAGTTCCCTGGTGTCTAGTGGCCCCCCTCCTTCCTCTGTACAGGACCTGAAGAACAGAAGCAGGGAGGGAGCGCTGCGTAATATATGTTGGCGCTTTATAAATACAATAAATAAATATACTGTTTGGAGAGAGCGCACTTCTCTTGCGCAGACTGGCTGAAATTACAGGACCCGGTAGCGGCGATACAGAAGGCTGAGGACGGCAGTGTGGGAGCCATCTGTGCGCATGGGGGCTGGAGGAAGCCCCAGGTATGTATAAAACTTATTTTATATCATCACTGGTTTCCTTTAAGTTTACCCAATAAAAGTTTACCCAATAAAACTCGAGCTTGTATTTTACAGACAGGAAGCTTTGAATCGGATGATATTCCTGTTCCAAATAGCACCATCATTTGGACAATCTGAGTTCTGTTTGTGATGTTTACATTTGGTTCCCATTCTCTCCCTCCTGCTGCTTCCTCCCCCTCCCCTTGCTTGTAGAGTTGTGAGACACAGGCTGGGGGCTGGAATGATTTATCTGTGATCTGTCCACACAGGAGCAGCAAGCTCGCTGCGTTTCCCATTTCTGGATGCGCAGGAGACGGGATGTATGTGTGGCGGTTCTATGTGTGTGGGGGACAGATCCGATCCTTTTTTCGAGTTGTATCTCGCACGTCCCTATGAGCTGGGATGGCTCTCTGTCTGCCTGGCTGTAATGTGATCTAATGGGCTGTGCTAAAAACTCTATCAGACTGTACATCTGCTATAGGAGAACTCGTCACCTCCGCTGCGGAATGGCCGACAGGAGAACTACCCGCCTTTCAAGCAGAATTACAACCTCATTTAGGCTTTTTTGTATTCAAATATCCTGTTTAAAGAGGAACTGTAGTGTGAGGCAGGGAACATACTTGACTGTTTTCGTGCGTGTTTTCTGCACAGAAAAACTGAGAACTCCTGTTAATCAGTGTGCTAGTTCTCAGTTACTGTGTTGTTCACGTGCAGAAAAATAACAGACATTCTGCATGATGACTCTGCACATTTTGTCAGTTTTCTGTATCAATTACATCAGCTGCTGTGAAAAACATGTGTGTTTTCCTGCATAGAAACACACTTGGTGTGCAGAAAACGTACGCAGAAAAACGCGCGTGGAAAACTGAAAGACAAGTGTGATCCCTGCCAGAATCGCACAATAATTTATTTATTTATTTATTTATTTATTCATTCATTCTTTTACACTTTAAGCAGAAGGTTATAGGCCTTTCTTCTTTTTATTTTATTTATGAGATGTATTACTACTTTTGTTATTTGTTAATTAACTTTTTTTTACCACTTCAGTACCAGCGGTCTCTGACCCCTTAAGCATACAGAGAAATCGCCCCACTGAATCGCCGCTACCACCGTTCTTGCCGCGCTCCCGTTACCTCAGCCCACCCACTCTGCCGGCAGAGCTCTGTGAGCCAGTCAGTTCAGTATTGTAAATGGTATCATCCTAATTCAAAACTTGTCATTGTATGCGATAGAGAAAAGCCTGGGGACATTTTCTGCAAGGGGGCAGATCTGTTAGTGGCGCTTTTTGTGATACTGACCACTGACTGTTTATACCCCTGTTTACTGCCTGAAGAAGCGGGTTACACCTGCGAAACACATTGCAGCTTTTTTTGGGGGAGTGTACAATGAATTTGTTTGTTCAAAATTGACAGTTCCTCCACCACTGCCTCCCAAGCATTTTTAAAGTTTGTAGTGATATTTTATCCTCTGTAGCATGAGGGCCTCTTTAGGTCTGTCCCGCGGGACACTTTCATGAGCTCAGTGTGGCTTTGAAGGGGGTTGGTGTGGGGGGGGGGGGGGGGTTTATCAACTCTCTTGGCCGTCATGAGAAAGGAATGTGCAGCGCTGAATCTGTAAAACATTACAGAGAAGTAAGTCCCGTATTCAGGACAAGTCATGACCCCATGCCGGTGCTATCTGACATGAAACACCGTCTATCATTCATGTTATGCCAGAGGTTACTTATTGACCAGAGTGGGACATTACATGGTTCTCCTACGCAGAGCAAAGACTGACATGACCGGCAGGTTCACCGTGATCTGCTGTCTTTATACTGCTCTCCTTCTGCCAGCGCTCTGAATTTGGGGAGTTTCTCCCTAAGCCTTGGTCTGGGGCAGCTTCCCTCAAGTTTTTGCTTTGGTCTTAGGTTGGACAAGTGTTTATTTCATTTATAGGTATTGTTATTGATTTATAAAGCACCAATATATTCAATGGTGCTATATTAAGTAAGAAACATGGGGTAGGCAATAGTACAGACAACTTGGCCAGTAGTACATCTTGGCCAGAGGTGGTTGGAGTGGCAATGGGTTAAGTTCCAGTGTAAGCTTGTGGGAAAAAGTGAGTTTTGAGAGAGCGAAGTTTGGAGAGTGATGAATGTGCTTTGGAAGGGGATTCCGGAGGGGGTGAAGCTCGTGAGAAATCCTGTATAAGTGAATGTAAGGCCTGACCACTCTCTCGCCTTCCTTCAGTCTCTATGCCCCAGTCTGACACAATCTCCACATTTTAGCCAAGCCTCTGCTTGAACAGGCAGGAGACAAGTAGCGTCTGCCCGACTTCCGTTGCCCCCAGGACTTGGCTTGCAAGGTGTAGAAACTGAGACCGAGAAGACTGGAGTACCACCAAGACTCACTAGGCTGTAAAAAAGGCAAATAACTTAGTCAAATGCAATCCAGGGTCATACACAATAATAAGATGGCAGTCAGTCACAGGAATGAAGAATAACGTAGTCAGGAAGCCAGAGGTCCTACACAGACAGACAATATCATGTACGAGGGATGAGACAGAAGCAGAGGTCAGTCCAGGCAACAGTCAGGAGAACAGTCAGGTATACTGGCAAGTCAATAAGCAGGAAATACAGGGATTAAATGAACTCGCAGACACATTCAAAGTGCATTGATTAGTGCCAGACAGGTGTCTGTAAGCTGCCAATCAGTTAGCAAAGTTCAACTTAAAGGACACCTGAAGTGAGAGTGATATGGAGGCTGCCATATTTATTTCCTGTTATACAATATCAGTTGCCTGGCAGCCTTGCTGATCTATTTGGCTGCAGTAGTTTCTGAATCGCACACCTGAAGCCAGCATGCAGCTAATCCAGTCACACTTCATTCAGAGCACGTGATCTGCATGCTTGTTCAGGGGTTATGGCTAAAAGTATTAGAGGCAGAGGAACAGCAGGGCTGCCAGGCAACTGGTATTGCTTAAAGGGACACTTAAGCCAAACAAAAAAAATGAGTTTTACTCACCTAGGGCTTCCAATAGCCCCCTGCAGCTGTCCGGTGCCCTCGCCGTCTCCCTCCGATCCTCCTGGCCCCGCCGGCAGCCACTTCCTGTTTCGGTGACAGGAGCTGACAGGCTGTCTTCGCGTTCCCAGACACATTAGCACCCCCTATGCTGCTATATGGTATATGATATATGCTATAGCAGCATAGATGGCGCTATTGTGGCCAGGAACGCGAAGAATCACTCGCGTCCCCAGCCTGTCAGCTCCTGTCACCGAAACAGGAAGTGGCTGCCGGCGGGGCCAGGAGGATCGGAGGGAGATGGCGAGGGCACCGGACAGCTGCAGGGTGCTATTGGAAGCCCCAGGTGAGTAAAACTCATTTTTTTTGTTGGACTTAAGTGTCCCTT
This sequence comes from Hyperolius riggenbachi, assembly GCF_040937935.1. Taxonomy (NCBI): domain Eukaryota; kingdom Metazoa; phylum Chordata; class Amphibia; order Anura; family Hyperoliidae; genus Hyperolius; species Hyperolius riggenbachi. Next base: position 242,569,337 of record NC_090656.1, read on the forward strand.
TAAAGTGGTCTGAAACTCTGACATAACATTCAATAAAAATGTGTTTTTCTACTTAATTCATACAGTTATCATATTTGCTTTTGTGCACAAGTAATATTGTCTGTCTACAAATTACAAGTTTCCAAAGTGTAGTTTTTCTTTCCCTGAAAGCCGCCATTGCATTTTATTCTAACTGCTTTTTATTATATATAAAATTTTTCTAATGAGTTGTTCTGAGCTCTGTGTGTGCCTGAAGCAGAGACAGTTTCTCAGAAAGTGTTTCTACTTGTTACACTCACACACACATGTAGCAGCATTGTAATGTAAACAAAGATACTGTTATCTCCAGTTTGGATGTGGATTTGAAGCTGAATAGCAGGAGAAAGTGCTTTGTTTAACCATTTCAGTGATATTCTGCTAAAACATTTTTCTGGGATAGCAACTTTCAACCTGTGAGGATTCTTTTAGAGCAGTGTTTCTCAACATTTTATTGGTATGTACTCCTTTTAAGAACCCTGTACTCACCAAGTACCCCCTAGCATAAGTAAACATTATCACAAGTACCCCTTGACAAATATACAGTATATTCTGGCATATAAGACTACTTTCTAACCCTTGAAAATCATCTGGAAAGTCAGGGGTCGTCTTATACGCCAGGTGTCATTGATGTCGGGTGATACGCCCTATCCTGTTACCGCTTCTCAGATCTCGCTGCTGAGGACTGTAGTGAAGTGGCGTAGGCGCACATGTGTGAGATCCTATCCTGTTACTGCCTCTCAGATCTCGCTGCTGAGGACTGTAGTGAAGCGGCGTAGGCGTACATGTGCGAGATCCTGTCCTGTTACTGTCTCTCAGATCTCGCTGCTGAGGACTGTAGTGAAGCGGCGCAGGCGTACATGTGCGAGATCCTATCCTGTTACCGCCTCTCAGATCTCGCTGCTGAGGACTGTAGTGAAGCGGCGCAGGCGCACATGTGTGAGATCCTATCCTGTTACTGCCTCTCAGATCTCGCTGCTGAGGACTGTAGTGAAGCGGCGTAGGCGTACATGTGCGAGATCCTGTCCTGTTACCGCCTCTCAGATCTCGCTGCTGAGGACTGTAGTGAAGCGGTGCAGGCACACATGTGTGAGATCCTATCCTGTTACCGCCTCTCAGATCTCGCTGCTAAGGACTGTAGTGAAGCGGTGCAGGTGTACATGTGTGAGATCCTGTCCTGTTACCGTCTCTCAGATCTCGCTGCTGAGGACTGTAGTGAAGCGGCGTAGGCGCACATGTGCGAGATCCTATCCTGTTACCGCCTCTCAGATCTCGCTGCTGAGGACTGTAGTGAAGCGGCGCAGGCGCACATGTGCGAGATCCTATCCTGTTACCGCCTCTCAGATCTCGCTGCTGAGGACTGTAGTGAAGCGGCGCAGGCGTACATGTGCGAGATCCTGTCCTGTTACCGCCTCTCAGATCTCGCTGCTGAGGACTGTAGTGAAGCGGCGTAGGCGCACATGTGCGAGATCCTATCCTGTTACCGCCTCTCAGATCTCGCTGCAGAGGACTGTAGTGAAGCGGCGCAGGAGCACATGTGTGAGATCCTATCCTGTTACCGCCTCTCAGATCTCGCTGCTGAGGACTGTAGTGAAGCGGCGTAGGCGTACATGTGCGAGATCCTATCCTGTTACTGCATCTCAGATCTCGCTGCTGAGGACTGTAGTGAAGCGGCGTAGGCGCACGTGTGCGAGATCCTATCCTGTTACCGCCTCTCAGATCTCGCTGCTGAGGACTGTAGTGAAGCGGTGCAGGCGCACATGTGCGAGATCCTATCCTGTTACCGCCTCTCAGATCTCGCTGCTAAGGACTGTAGTGAAGCGGCGCAGGCGTACATGTGTGAGATCCTATCCTGTTACCGCCTCTCAGATCTCGCTGCTGAGGACTGTAGTGAAGCGGCGTAGGCGCACATGTGCGAGATCCTATCCTGTTACCGCCTCTCAGATCTTGCTGCTGAGGACTGTAGTGAAGCGGCGCAGGCGCACATGTGCGAGATCCTATCCTGTTACCGCCTCTCAGATCTCGCTGCTAAGGACTGTAGTGAAGCGGCGTAGGCGCACATGTGCGAGATCCTATCCTGTTACTGCATCTCAGATCTCGCTGCTGAGGACTGTAGTGAAGCGGCGTAGGCGCACATGTGCGAGATCCTATCCTGTTACCGCCTCTCAGATCTCGCTGCTGAGGACTGTAGTGAAGCGGCGTAGGCGCACATGTGCGAGATCCTATCCTGTTACCGCCTCTCAGATCTCGCTGCTGAGGACTGTAGTGAAGCGGCGCAGGCGTACATGTGCGAGATCCTATCCTGTTACCGCCTCTCAGATCTCGCTGCTGAGGACTGTAGTGAAGCGGCGCAGGCGTACATGTGCGAGATCCTATCCTGTTACCGCCTCTCAGATCTCGCTGCTGAGGACTGTAGTGAAGCGGCGCAGGTGCACATGTGTGAGATCCTATCCTGTTACCGCCTCTCAGATCTCGCTGCTGAGGACTGTAGTGAAGCGGAGCAGGCGCACATGTGTGAGATCCTATCCTGTTACCTCCTCTCAGATCTCGCTGCTGAGGACTGTAGTGAAGCGGAGCAGGCGCACGTGTGCGAGATCCTATCCTGTTACCGCCTCTCAGATCTCGCTGCTGAGGACTGTAGTGAAGCGGTGCAGGTGCACATGTGCGAGATCCTATCCTGTTACCGCCTCTCAGATCTCGTTGCTGAGGACTGTAGTGAAGCGGAGCAGGCGCACATGTGTGAGATCCTATCCTGTTACCGCCTCTCAGATCTTGCTGCTGAGGACTGTAGTGAAGCGGCGCAGGCGCACATGTGTGAGATCCTATCCTGTTACCGCCTCTCAGATCTCGCTGCTGAGGACTGTAGTGAAGCGGCGCAGGAGCACATGTGTGAGACCCTATCCTGTTACCGCCTCTCAGATCTCGCTGCTGAGGACTGTAGTGAAGCGGCGCAGGCGTACATGTGCGAGATCCTATCCTGTTACCGCCTCTCAGATCTCGCTGCTGAGGACTGTAGTGAAGCGGCGCAGGTGCACATGTGTGAGATCCTATCCTGTTACCGCCTCTCAGATCTCGCTGCTGAGGACTGTAGTGAAGCGGAGCAGGCGCACATGTGTGAGATCCTATCCTGTTACCTCCTCTCAGATCTCGCTGCTGAGGACTGTAGTGAAGCGGAGCAGGCGCACGTGTGCGAGATCCTATCCTGTTACCGCCTCTCAGATCTCGCTGCTGAGGACTGTAGTGAAGCGGTGCAGGTGCACATGTGCGAGATCCTATCCTGTTACCGCCTCTCAGATCTCGTTGCTGAGGACTGTAGTGAAGCGGAGCAGGCGCACATGTGTGAGATCCTATCCTGTTACCGCCTCTCAGATCTTGCTGCTGAGGACTGTAGTGAAGCGGCGCAGGCGCACATGTGTGAGATCCTATCCTGTTACCGCCTCTCAGATCTCGCTGCTGAGGACTGTAGTGAAGCGGCGCAGGAGCACATGTGTGAGACCCTATCCTGTTACCGCCTCTCAGATCTCGCTGTTGAGGACTGTAGTGAAGCGGTGCAGGCGCACATGTGTGAGATCCTATCCTGTTACCACCTCTCAGATCTCGCTGCTGAGGACTGTAGTGAAGCGGTGCAGGTGCACATGTGTGAGATCCTATCCTGTTACCGCCTCTCAGATCTCGCTGCTGAGGACTGTAGTGGCAGCGCAGGCGCACATGTGTGAGATCCTATCCTGTTACCGCCTCTCAGATCTCGCTGCTGAGGACTGTAGTGAAGCGGCGCAGGCGCACATGTGTGAGATCCTATCCGGTTACCGTCTCTCAGATCTCGCTGCTGAGGACTGTAGTGAAGCGGCGCAGGTGCACATGTGCGAGATCCTATCCTGTTACCGCCTCTCAGATCTCACTGCTGAGGACTGTAGTGGCAGCGCAGGCGCACATGTGTGAGATCCTATCCGGTTACCGTCTCTCAGATCTCGCTGCTGAGGACTGTAGTAAGGCGGTGCAGGCGCACATGTGTGAGATCCTATCCTGTTACCGCCTCTCAGATCTCGCTGCTGAGGACTGTAGTGAAGTGGCGTAGGCGCACATGTGCGAGATCCTATCCTGTTACCGCCTCTCAGATCTCGCTGCTGAGGACTGTAGTGAAGCGGCGCAGGCGTACATGTGCGAGATCCTATCCTGTTACCGCCTCTCAGATCTCGCTGCTGAGGACTGTAGTGAAGCGGTGCAGGCACACATGTGTGAGATCCTATCCTGTTACCGCCTCTCAGATCTCGCTGCTGAGGACTGTAGTGAAGCGGCGCAGGAGCACATGTGTGAGACCCTATCCTGTTACCGCCTCTCAGATCTCGCTGTTGAGGACTGTAGTGAAGCGGTGCAGGCGCACATGTGTGAGATCCTATCCTGTTACCACCTCTCAGATCTCGCTGCTGAGGACTGTAGTGAAGCGGTGCAGGTGCACATGTGTGAGATCCTATCCTGTTACCGCCTCTCAGATCTCGCTGCTGAGGACTGTAGTGGCAGCGCAGGCGCACATGTGTGAGATCCTATCCTGTTACCGCCTCTCAGATCTCGCTGCTGAGGACTGTAGTGAAGCGGCGCAGGCGCACATGTGTGAGATCCTATCCGGTTACCGTCTCTCAGATCTCGCTGCTGAGGACTGTAGTGAAGCGGCGCAGGTGCACATGTGCGAGATCCTATCCTGTTACCGCCTCTCAGATCTCACTGCTGAGGACTGTAGTGGCAGCGCAGGCGCACATGTGTGAGATCCTATCCGGTTACCGTCTCTCAGATCTCGCTGCTGAGGACTGTAGTGAAGCGGTGCAGGCGCACATGTGTGAGATCCTATCCTGTTACCGCCTCTCAGATCTCGCTGCTGAGGACTGTAGTGAAGCGGTGCAGGCGCACATGTGTGAGATCCTAGCCTGTTACCTCCTCTCAGATCTCGCTGCTGAGGACTGTAGTGAAGCGGTGCAGGCGCACATGTGTGAGATCCTATCCTGTTACTGCCTCTCAGATCTCGCTGCTGAGGACTGTAGTGAAGCGGCGCAGGCGTACATGTGCGAGATCCTATCCTGTTACCGCCTCTCAGATCTCGCTGCTGAGGACTGTAGTGAAGCGGCGCAGGCGTACATGTGCGAGATCCTATCCTGTTACTGCCTCTCAGATCTCGCTGCTGAGGACTGTAGTGAAGCGGTGCAGGCACACATGTGTGAGATCCTATCCTGTTACCGCCTCTCAGATCTCGCTGCTGAGGACTGTAGTGAAGCGGCGTAGGCGCACATGTGCGAGATCCTATCCTGTTACCGCCTCTCAGATCTCGCTGCTGAGGACTGTAGTGAAGCGGCGCAGGCGTACATGTGCGAGATCCTATCCTGTTACCGCCTCTCAGATCTCGCTGCTGAGGACTGTAGTGAAGCGGCGCAGGCGTACATGTGCGAGATCCTATCCTGTTACTGCCTCTCAGATCTCGCTGCTGAGGACTGTAGTGAAGCGGCGCAGGCGTACATGTGCGAGATCCTATCCTGTTACCGCCTCTCAGATCTCGCTGCTGAGGACTGTAGTGAAGCGGCGCAGGCGTACATGTGCGAGATCCTATCCTGTTACTGCCTCTCAGATCTCGCTGCTGAGGACTGTAGTGAAGCGGTGCAGGCACACATGTGTGAGATCCTATCCTGTTACCGCCTCTCAGATCTCGCTGCTGAGGACTGTAGTGAAGCGGAGCAGGCGCACATGTGCGAGATCCTGTCCTGTTACCGCCTCTGAGATCTCGCTGCTGAGGACTGTAGTGAAGCGGAGCAGGCGCACGTGTGCGAGATCCTATCCTGTTACCGCCTCTCAGATCTCGCTGCTGAGGACTGTAGTGAAGCGGAGCAGGCGCACGTGTGCGAGATCCTATCCTGTTACCGCCTCTCAGATCTCGCTGCTGAGGACTGTAGTGAAGCGGCGCAGGCGTACATGTGCGAGATCCTATCCTGTTACCGCCTCTCAGATCTCGCTGCTGAGGACTGTAGTGAAGCGGAGCAGGCGCACATGTGCGAGATCCTGTCCTGTTACCGCCTCTCAGATCTTGCTGCTGAGGACTGTAGTGAAGCGGAGCAGGCGCACATGTGCGAGATCCTGTCCTGTTACCGCCTCTCAGATCTCGCTGCTGAGGACTGTAGTGAAGCGGCGCAGGCGTACATGTGCGAGATCCAATCCTGTTACCGCCTCTCAGATCTCGCTGCTGAGGACTGTAGTGAAGCGGAGCAGGCGCACATGTGCGAGATCCTGTCCTGTTACCGCCTCTCAGATCTCGCTGCTGAGGACTGTAGTGAAGCGGCGCAGGCGTACATGTGCGAGATCCTATCCTGTTACTGCCTCTCAGATCTCGCTGCTGAGGACTGTAGTGAAGCGGTGCAGGTGCACGTGTGAGATCCTGTCCTGTTACCGCCTCTCAGATCTCGCTGCTGAGGACTGTAGTGAAGCGGCGCAGGCGCACATGTGTGAGATCCTATCCTGTTACCGCCTCTCAGATCTCGCTGCTGAGGACTGTAGTGAAGCGGCGCAGGAGCACATGTGTGAGACCCTATCCTGTTACCGCCTCTCAGATCTCGCTGCTGAGGACTGTAGTGAAGCGGCGTAGGCGCACATGTGCGAGATCCTATCCTGTTACTGCCTCTCAGATCTCGCTGCTGAGGACTGTAGTGAAGCGGCGCAGGTGCACATGTGCGAGATCCTATCCTGTTACCGCCTCTCAGATCTCACTGCTGAGGACTGTAGTGGCAGCGCAGGCGCACATGTGTGAGATCCTATCCGGTTACCGTCTCTCAGATCTCGCTGCTGAGGACTGTAGTGAAGCGGTGCAGGCGCACATGTGTGAGATCCTATCCTGTTACCGCCTCTCAGATCTCGCTGCTGAGGACTGTAGTGAAGCGGTGCAGGCGCACATGTGTGAGATCCTAGCCTGTTACCTCCTCTCAGATCTCGCTGCTGAGGACTGTAGTGAAGCGGTGCAGGCGCACATGTGTGAGATCCTATCCTGTTACCTCCTCTCAGATCTCGCTGCTGAGGACTGTAGTGAAGCGGCGCAGGCGTACATGTGTGAGATCCTATCCTGTTACCATCTCTCAGATCTCGCTGCTGAGGACTGTAGTGTAGCGGCGTAGGCGCACATGTGCGAGATCCTATCCTGTTACTGCCTCTCAGATCTCGCTGCTGAGGACTGTAGTGAAGCGGCGCAGGCGTACATGTGCGAGATCCTATCCTGTTACCGCCTCTCAGATCTCGCTGCTGAGGACTGTAGTGAAGCGGCGCAGGCGTACATGTGCGAGATCCTATCCTGTTACTGCCTCTCAGATCTCGCTGCTGAGGACTGTAGTGAAGCGGTGCAGGCACACATGTGTGAGATCCTATCCTGTTACCGCCTCTCAGATCTCGCTGCTGAGGACTGTAGTGAAGCGGAGCAGGCGCACATGTGCGAGATCCTGTCCTGTTACCGCCTCTGAGATCTCGCTGCTGAGGACTGTAGTGAAGCGGAGCAGGCGTACATGTGTGAGATCCTATCCTGTTACCGCCTCTCAGATCTCGCTGCTGAGGACTGTAGTGAAGCGGAGCAGGCGCACATGTGCGAGATCCTGTCCTGTTACCGCCTCTCAGATCTCGCTGCTGAGGACTGTAGTGAAGCGGTGCAGGCGCACATGTGCGAGATCCTGTCCTGTTACCGCCTCTCAGATCTTGCTGCTGAGGACTGTAGTGAAGCGGAGCAGGCGCACATGTGCGAGATCCTGTCCTGTTACCGCCTCTCAGATCTCGCTGCTGAGGACTGTAGTGAAGCGGCGCAGGCGTACATGTGCGAGATCCTATCCTGTTACCGCCTCTCAGATCTCGCTGCTGAGGACTGTAGTGAAGCGGAGCAGGCGCACATGTGCGAGATCCTGTCCTGTTACCGCCTCTCAGATCTTGCTGCTGAGGACTGTAGTGAAGCGGAGCAGGCGCACATGTGCGAGATCCTGTCCTGTTACCGCCTCTCAGATCTCGCTGCTGAGGACTGTAGTGAAGCGGCGCAGGCGTACATGTGCGAGATCCTATCCTGTTACTGCCTCTCAGATCTCGCTGCTGAGGACTGTAGTGAAGCGGTGCAGGTGCACATGTGTGAGATCCTGTCCTGTTACCGCCTCTCAGATCTCGCTGCTGAGGACTGTAGTGAAGCGGTGCAGGTGCACATGTGTGAGATCCTATCCTGTTACCGCCTCTCAGATCTCGCTGCTGAGGACTGTAGTGAAGCGGCGCAGGCGCACATGTGTGAGATCCTATCCTGTTACCGCCTCTCAGATCTCGCTGCTGAGGACTGTAGTGAAGCTGTGCAGGTGCACATGTGTGAGATCCTATCCTGTTACCGCCTCTCAGATCTCGCTGCTGAGGACTGTAGTGAAGCGGTGCAGGCGCACATGTGTGAGATCCTATCCTGTTACTGCCTCTCAGATCTCGCTGCTGAGGACTGTAGTGAAGCGGCGCAGGCGTACATGTGCGAGATCCTATCCTGTTACCGCCTCTCAGATCTCGCTGCTGAGGACTGTAGTGAAGCGGCGCAGGCGTACATGTGCGAGATCCTATCCTGTTACTGCCTCTCAGATCTCGCTGCTGAGGACTGTAGTGAAGCGGTGCAGGCACACATGTGTGAGATCCTATCCTGTTACCGCCTCTCAGATCTCGCTGCTGAGGACTGTAGTGAAGCGGCGTAGGCGCACATGTGCGAGATCCTATCCTGTTACCGCCTCTCAGATCTCGCTGCTGAGGACTGTAGTGAAGCGGCGCAGGCGTACATGTGCGAGATCCTATCCTGTTACCGCCTCTCAGATCTCGCTGCTGAGGACTGTAGTGAAGCGGCGCAGGCGTACATGTGCGAGATCCTATCCTGTTACTGCCTCTCAGATCTCGCTGCTGAGGACTGTAGTGAAGCGGCGCAGGCGTACATGTGCGAGATCCTATCCTGTTACCGCCTCTCAGATCTCTCTGCTGAGGACTGTAGTGAAGCGGCGCAGGCGTACATGTGCGAGATCCTATCCTGTTACTGCCTCTCAGATCTCGCTGCTGAGGACTGTAGTGAAGCGGTGCAGGCACACATGTGTGAGATCCTATCCTGTTACCGCCTCTCAGATCTTGCTGCTGAGGACTGTAGTGAAGCGGAGCAGGCGCACATGTGCGAGATCCTGTCCTGTTACCGCCTCTGAGATCTCGCTGCTAAGGACTGTAGTGAAGCGGAGCAGGCGCACGTGTGCGAGATCCTATCCTGTTACCGCCTCTCAGATCTCGCTGCTGAGGACTGTAGTGAAGCGGAGCAGGCGCACATGTGCGAGATCCTATCCTGTTACCGCCTCTCAGATCTCGCTGCTGAGGACTGTAGTGAAGCGGCGCAGGCGTACATGTGCGAGATCCTATCCTGTTACCGCCTCTCAGATCTCGCTGCTGAGGACTGTAGTGAAGCGGAGCAGGCGCACATGTGCGAGATCCTGTCCTGTTACCGCCTCTCAGATCTTGCTGCTGAGGACTGTAGTGAAGCGGAGCAGGCGCACATGTGCGAGATCCTGTCCTGTTACCGCCTCTCAGATCTCGCTGCTGAGGACTGTAGTGAAGCGGCGCAGGCGTACATGTGCGAGATCCTATCCTGTTACCGCCTCTCAGATCTCGCTGCTGAGGACTGTAGTGAAGCGGAGCAGGCGCACATGTGCGAGATCCTATCCTATTACCGCCTACCAGATCTCTCTGCTGAGGACTGTAGTGAAGCGGAGCAGGCGCACATGTGTGAGATCCTATCCTGTTACCACCTCTCAGATCTCGCTGCTGAGGACTGTAGTGAAGCGGAGCAGGCGCACGTGTGCGAGATCCTGTCCTGTTACCGCCTCTCAGATCTCGCTGCTGAGGACTGTAGTGAAGCGGCGCAGGCGTACATGTGCGAGATCCTATCCTGTTACTGCCTCTCAGATCTCGCTGCTGAGGACTGTAGTGAAGCGGCGCAGGCGCACATGTGTGAGATCCTATCCTGTTACCGCCTCTCAGATCTCGCTGCTGAGGACTGTAGTGAAGCGGCGCAGGAGCACATGTGTGAGACCCTATCCTGTTACCGCCTCTCAGATCTCGCTGCTGAGGACTGTAGTGAAGCGGCGTAGGCGCACATGTGCGAGATCCTATCCTGTTACTGCCTCTCAGATCTCGCTGCTGAGGACTGTAGTGAAGCGGCGCAGGTGCACATGTGCGAGATCCTATCCTGTTACCGCCTCTCAGATCTCACTGCTGAGGACTGTAGTGGCAGCGCAGGCGCACATGTGTGAGATCCTATCCGGTTACCGTCTCTCAGATCTCGCTGCTGAGGACTGTAGTGAAGCGGTGCAGGCGCACATGTGTGAGATCCTATCCTGTTACCGCCTCTCAGATCTCGCTGCCGAGGACTGTAGTGAAGCGGTGCAGGCGCACATGTGTGAGATCCTAGCCTGTTACCTCCTCTCAGATCTCGCTGCTGAGGACTGTAGTGAAGCGGTGCAGGCGCACATGTGTGAGATCCTATCCTGTTACCTCCTCTCAGATCTCGCTGCTGAGGACTGTAGTGAAGCGGCGCAGGCGTACATGTGTGAGATCCTATCCTGTTACCATCTCTCAGATCTCGCTGCTGAGGACTGTAGTGAAGCGGCGTAGGCGCACATGTGCGAGATCCTATCCTGTTACTGCCTCTCAGATCTCGCTGCTGAGGACTGCAGTGAAGCGGCGCAGGCGTACATGTGCGAGATCCTATCCTGTTACCGCCTCTCAGATCTCGCTGCTGAGGACTGTAGTGAAGCGGCGCAGGCGTACATGTGCGAGATCCTATCCTGTTACTGCCTCTCAGATCTCGCTGCTGAGGACTGTAGTGAAGCGGTGCAGGCACACATGTGTGAGATCCTATCCTGTTACCGCCTCTCAGATCTCGCTGCTGAGGACTGTAGTGAAGCGGAGCAGGCGCACATGTGCGAGATCCTGTCCTGTTACCGCCTCTGAGATCTCGCTGCTGAGGACTGTAGTGAAGCGGAGCAGGCGCACATGTGCGAGATCCTGTCCTGTTACCGCCTCTCAGATCTTGCTGCTGAGGACTGTAGTGAAGCGGAACAGGCGCACATGTGCGAGATCCTGTCCTGTTACCGCCTCTCAGATCTCGCTGCTGAGGACTGTAGTGAAGCGGCGCAGGCGTACATGTGCGAGATCCTATCCTGTTACCGCCTCTCAGATCTCGCTGCTGAGGACTGTAGTGAAGCGGAGCAGGCGCACATGTGCGAGATCCTGTCCTGTTACCGCCTCTCAGATCTTGCTGCTGAGGACTGTAGTGAAGCGGAGCAGGCGCACATGTGCGAGATCCTGTCCTGTTACCGCCTCTCAGATCTCGCTGCTGAGGACTGTAGTGAAGCGGCGCAGGCGTACATGTGCGAGATCCTATCCTGTTACTGCCTCTCAGATCTCGCTGCTGAGGACTGTAGTGAAGCGGTGCAGGTGCACATGTGTGAGATCCTGTCCTGTTACCGCCTCTCAGATCTCGCTGCTGAGGACTGTAGTGAAGCGGTGCAGGTGCACATGTGTGAGATCCTATCCTGTTACCGCCTCTCAGATCTCGCTGCTGAGGACTGTAGTGAAGCGGCGCAGGCGCACATGTGTGAGATCCTATCCGGTTACCGCCTCTCAGATCTCGCTGCTGAGGACTGTAGTGAAGCTGTGCAGGTGCACATGTGTGAGATCCTATCCTGTTACCGCCTCTCAGATCTCGCTGCTGAGGACTGTAGTGAAGCTGTGCAGGCGCACGTGTGTGAGATCTGAGAGGCAGAGAAGGAGGTAAATAGGATACAAGGGCGGGGCCAGAAGGGTGAAAGAGGCGTGTTTTATGGGCACAGAGCAATCTATTCTTCCATACCGCTCTGAATAATAAGACAAGGAGAGCTGACCAAGCCACTTAGGGAGAGGATCACCAATCCAAAGAGTCAGTCGCCTGTATACTGTTATATACTGGGGACCACATACAGTGCAGCACCAGTATCTGTTCATACATAGCACCAGTATATGATTTATTTATTTTGTATTTTATTTGGTGTGCGTTGGAAGAGGGGTAGTCTTACACGACGAGTATATCCCAAACTCTATATTTTAACTGGAAAAGTTGGGGGGTCGTCTTATACGCCGGAATATATGGTATATTTAATTATAGTACACAATAATTGGTTCTAAATAATTTCCAAGCATTTACTATTGCTTTTAATTAGCTAAAACACTATTTTGGTGTTGTTTAAGATTTATCATTTTCTAAAATGCTACATTTGTTATTCTTGGTTAAGTATATCAAGCCTGAGTACCCCCTGGAACCATCAGAAGTACCCCCTGGGGTACGCGTACCATACGTCGAGAAACTAGGTTTTAGAGCAAAGTAGAAATGCTGACTTTCAGACCATTTTAAAAAGGAAGCAAGTATGGCAGCCTCAATATCCCTTTAATTTCAGGTGTCCTTTAAAGCCAGCAAGTTGCATAAGTCAGTCGCCAGTTCATAGCACTTAGTGAACTTGTACGCAGTTCACTGATCAATATTTCCTCTATGAGACTCTTGCCCTCCTGAGGCACCGGGTAGTACAATACAATACAATACAGTACTGTATTGTCCCATCAACCTGCGTCCCCCTCTGTGTGGACATGTCCGGGTGCCGTATACACGCCTCTCCCCATTATCACCAACACGCTGGACCAAGCAGGGTTGTCTACCGTTGTCAAATGTTGCAGCGGTAAATCCTTGGTGAAACGTCCGCAAAGCGTGTCTCAGTGAAGCTGCCTGCTCCTTCCCCAACATGTATCGCTTGCATTTCCGGGCTTCGTCAGGTCGTTTAAGTGCACCTAAAACGTTTTATGCTTGCAGCATCTTGCACACGAAAAATGCACTTTCCTACTTTCTCTCCTCTCCCCTTTTTTGGCGGTTGATTGTCTTGGAGCGTTATGCGAATGGCGTTCACATAGCTTGTACTGCATCGGGGCATGTAAATATATCAGTAACAATGTTCTGATCAATATTCAGATTCTTCCCGCAATGGGATTGATATCGATTGGTACATGGACCTAAAACGATCACTGTTCTCTCATCTGTCAGATTGGGTAGACCTCACATAGTGTGTGCATAATGTTAACCCTGAATTGCTCCTGTAAGCCAGAAAGCAGCTGTCCACATCAGACCTGGTTGCTTTTTACAGAAAAAAACAGCCGCACTTGTGGTCCTCCCAATTAAGCCTCAGCCTCGGTTACCTCTGATGCATTAATTAATTGTGGCTGAGGGGCTTTCTCTGCTACGAACTGATACAGCCGGGGGTCCGGCACCTGTCAGGGCCTTTCTGTACAGTCGTGTTTCCCCCTGAAGCTGCATTGCTGCGTTCTCTTGCATGTTCTACAACAGCTGAGCCTAACACAGGGGGTCGTCCAACTCTGCCATGGATCTACATATGTACACCAGCCACCCATAGGAGGGAAATGTGGGCAAACAACTCTTAATGACTGCTCAGCAATTTGGATAAATAGGCCAAAGCTGCCCTTCTTTATTAAACAAATAACAATTTAATAATACCATATAAAACCTTATGTAAACCTTGGAGAAAGGAGGAGGTAAGGGATCCAGAGGCCTACTGTAAGTTCCATTGATTGGCATGTAGCCTGTAACCGGCCCCTAGCCGTTGTAGCCTGCCCAGAGAAGACTGGATGCCCCCCAGAACGTTCTGCAACTGCAGACCAACATCTGATCCCGAGGTGTTTGCACCAAAGCAAAGGCGTCACCAAACTTTACCATCACCTAAACTGCGGAGACCAGGGTCAGGCTGAGGCAAAGGCGAGAGAGGCTCCAGCCTCAGGGCGCAGTGAAGGAGGGGGCGCAGGGTGGGGCAGAGGCAGAGGCGAGAGAGGCTCCAGCCTCAGGGCGCAGTGTAGGAGGGGACGCAGGGCGAGGCAGAGGCGAGAGAGGCTCCAGCCTCAGGGCGCAGTGAAGGAGGGGGCGCAGGGTGGGGCAGAGGCGAGAGAGGCTCCAGCCTCAGGGCGCAGTGTAGGAGGGGACGCAGGACGAGGCAGAGGCGAGAGAGGCTCCAGCCTCAGGGCGCAGTGTAGGAGGGGGCGCAGGGTGGGGCAGAGGCAGAGGCGAGAGAGGCTCCAGCCTCAGAGCGCAGTGTAGGAGGGGGTGCAGGGCAGGGCAGAGGCGAGACAGGCTCCAGCCTTAGGGCGCAGTGTAGGAGGGGGCGCAGCGTGGTGCCAAGGCAGAGGCTAGAGATGCTCCAGCCTCAGGGCGCAGTGTAGGACGGGGGCGCAGGGCTTGGCAGAGGCGAGAGAGACTCCAGCCTCAGGGCACAGTGTAGGAGGGGGTGCGGGGCAGAGGCAAGAGAGGCTCCAGCCTCAGGGCGCAGTGTAGGAGGGGGCACACAACTCACTCAGCTATCATTCCCCTATGGTGTTTGAAGCAGAAAGAAATAAGAAAAGGGGATACATGGCAGTGACTGCAAGCCAGATAACCAGAGATTAGGGTGTTGGGGGGACCTGTGGAGCCTCTTAGTGTAATAGCAATCAGTGTGTGACAGCTGGGGTGGGAGGGATGGAGGAGGGGCCTCTTAGTGTAATAGTAATCAGTGTGTGACGGCTGGGGTGGGAGGGATGGAGGGGCCTCTTAGTGTAATAGCAATCAGTGTGTGACGGCTGGGGTGGGAGGGATGGAGGAGGTGCCTCTTAGTGTAATAGCAATCAGTGTGTGACGGCTGGGGTGGGATGGAGGAGGAGCCTCTTAGTGTAATAGCAATCAGTGTGTGACGGCTGGGGTGGGAGGGATGGGGGAGGGGCCTCTTAGTGTAATAGCAATCAGTGTGTGACGGCTGGGGTGGGAGGGATGGAGGAGGGGCCTCTTAGTGTAATAGCAATCAGTGTGTGACGGCTGGGGTGGGAGGGATGGGGAGGGGCCTCTTAGTGTAATAGCAATCAGTGTGTGACGGCTGGGGTGGGATGGAGGAGGAGCCTCTTAGTGTAATAGCAATCAGTGTTTGACGGCTGGGGTGGGAGGGATGGAGGAGCCTCTTAGTGTAATAGCAATCAGTGTGTGACAGCTGGGGTGGGAGGGATGGAGGAGGGGCCTCTTAGTGTAATAGTAATAAGTGTGTGACGGCTGGGGTGGGAGGGATGGGGGAGGGACCTCTTAGTCTAATAGCAATCAGTGTGTGATGGCTGGGGTGGGAGGGATGGAGGGGCCTCTTAGTGTAATAGCAATCAGTGTGTGATGGAGGGGGTGTGAGGGATTGACCTTGTCCCGTCTCTGCTGGAGACCTTACCCTGCTAGGCTACAATGAAAGCTACCCAGCAAACTTCACTATTAAAACTAAACAACAAACATTTAAAAAAAAAAGATAGTGTGTCTAAAATTAAACCAATAAATATTTCCTTAATTGATTGAGTGACCTTTCCTTACCTTTATGACCCTTGTGCAATTTACACAGTCATTCACAACACTGTACGGAGTGCGGAGAAACAGACTGGGGGCATTCTGTGAAAATGCATGCGAAAAAACCACGCATGTCTATTTCTGCTAATCAGGGGCGTAGCTTAATTGTCCCAAGCACCTCCCACAAGACTTGGCAGTCTGGGCCCCCCCCTTGTTGCCATGTCTGGGCCTCCCACCCTAACCACCACATGTATGCAGCTCACACTGCAGCCGAGCTCCATACTGTACCTCGTTCCAGCGACAGAACAGGTCCTCTTTACTTCCTCTTCAGTGTTTCCAGCTAGGTGATTGGCTGCACAGTGGATATGCTAAAGAGGTTATGAAGAAGACCTGTTGGTTGCTGGGAAAGAGGTACAGTATGAAGGCCCTACTGCACTGCTCTGCACCCCCGGACCGGGCTCCCCCAGGCCCCCCAGTGACTGCAGTGTCGCAGGGGATATTGTTACACCTGTGCCAGTAGATATTTGGGACGTATTCACATTTGTACTTTTCTTCTTCTTACATGACCAGTAAGCTCTCAAAGCACAGGAATTTTTTCTTCTCCACACCTAACATTATCTATCTATCTATCTATCTATCTATCTATCTATCTTGCCTTTTCATGTTGTTTTGCTAGTTGTATTAACGTCCAATTTTCCACTGACCGATTGTGGACCTTTATCTAGTGTGTAAACAGTGGCTGGATGGTGTAATGGTTAAGGGCTCTGCCTCTGACACAGGAGACCTGGGTTCGAATCTCGGCTCTGCCTGTTCAGTAAGCCAGCACTAATTCAGTAGGAGACATTTGGCAAGTCTCCCTTACACTACTTCTGCCAATAGAGCGTGCCCTAGTGGCTGCTGCTCTGGCGCTTTGAGTCCGCAAGGAGAAAAGCGCAATATAAATGTTATTTGTCTTGTCTTGTCTGACATCAAACCCGCAGATATTCCAAACACTACAAATTAATACTTATCCCTCCACAGTCTATTCTCTGTAGAGCCACATTATCAACGTAATTGCTTTTAAATATCTTCCTGTTAATAAAAGCTATAAAATGAACTGCATCTCAGCTGTAATAACAATGCTGTGTGTTCCTGTAGCTATTGTATTGCAGTGATTACATTTAATTATAGCAGAGTACAGATCACACAGTCCCCACATATACTCTTTGTGGAGATGATGGTAACATTGGTCCCAACTGTCCCGATTTGTGCACGACTGTCCCGCATCCCGTCCCTGTGTCCCGCCTCCTAATCACAAAGTCCCCGATCTCTGCTGCCTCCCTGGTCCTGCTTCGCACAGACGCAGAGCCACTCACTGGTAACTGTGAGCAGCAGGAGAGAAGCAGAGCTGGTGTATAGCCAGCCTATAGCTTATACATGTTGTATAGCCAGCCTATAGCTTAAACATGTTACAGTGCCACATCGGCCCCACATGCAAGACAGCCTGTTTAGGATTGTTGGTCCTCAGTGCATGGCAGGTATTGATAAGGCTCTATGGTTCTGTATGTAAGCCTGGCTTCAGGGGCATAAACAGATAATTTGCATATCCAGAAACGGTGCATTGTGGGTAACCACAGATGTTCACTTAAAGTTGAATTACCGCAAGTGCCTTCTGTTTTAAGAAGGCAAACTACACTGAGCGTTGCTTTTTAGTAGGAGAGCTTTTCAGTCTCTTAGTGCCCTATACATTCCTAGTGGTATTGGGTCATCCCAAGCTGCTTGGTTACCAGCCCCGTTTCTATGGGCGTGTCAGATGGGCGACCACCCTGATCGCTGATCGGGGGGGGGGGGGCAGTGATGGAGGGGGGAGCCACACTGAGACTCAGCCACGTGTAGGGGATGCCCACCTCACCTTCCTGCTCGTTCCAATCGCCACTCAGTTGTCGCTCATCTCCGTCTGCACAGCCGCTTATACACACTCTACTTCCTGCTTGACAGGAAGTGTGTATAAGCGGCTATACAGACGGAGGTCAGCGGCAAGTGAGCGGTGATTGGAACGAGCAGGAAGGGGAGCTGGGCATACCAGGCTTCCCGCTGCGCTAACTCTGCAAAGAGGGCGGAGCACGGAGGGTAGTCCCAGGGGGTAAAGAGGGAGGCACCTATACCTAGCTACCTATACTGGCTGCACTTATACCTGGCTACCTATACTGGCTGCACCTATACCTGGCTACCTACTGTATACTGGCTGCACCTATACTTAGCTACCTATACTGGCTGCACCTATACCTAGCTACCTATACTGAAGGCACCTATACCTAGCTTACCTATACTGGCTGCACCTATGCCTGGCTACCTATAATGGTGGCACCTATACCTGGCTACCTATACTGAAGGCACCTATACCTAGCTAACCTATACTGGAGGCACCTATACCTAGCTAACCTATACTGGAGGCACCTATACCTAGCTACCTATACTGGAGGCAACTATACCTAGCTACCTATACTGGCGGCACCTATACCTAGCTACCTATACTGGAGGCACCTATACCTAGCTACCTATACTGGAGGCAACTATACCTAGCTACCTATACTGGCGGCATCTATACCTAGCTACCTATACTGGCGGCAACTATACCTAGCTACCTATACCTATCTAACCTATACCTATCCTCCTACCTATCACAGGAGATCGCAAAGGCCGCCAACAGACCAGCCCAACTATTCCGCACAGTTGATAGACTATGTAATCCATCCTGTCTAAAACCCACTATAACTCCCTCAAAGGAGCTATGTGAGAAATTTGCTTGCTACTTTGCTGACAAAGTATCTTCTATTCGGTCTCTCATTCAGTCCTCAGCACCCAAGACTCATGCAACTAATGGAAATAGCTGCAAAAACAACCTAACACCCTGGACTGACTTCAAAAGTATTAGTGAGGAAGAGATCTCAGACATCCTCTGTCGTCTCCGCCAGACAACCTGCGACCTGGACCCTGGACCAACTAAACATATGTTGAAATGCCCTGACCTGCTTGGTCCAGCATTTCACAAAATAGTAAATTGCTCTCTGCAAGCAGGGAGGTTTCCTACCTCTCTAAAAGAAGGAATCATCAAGCCCCTTCTTAAAAAACCTTCCATGGATCCAGATGCTATGAGCAGCTACAGACCTGTCTCCAACCTCCCCTTCTTAGGTAAAGTTATTGAAAAGGCTGTCTATCTGCAACTTGAAACCAGGCTGTCAGTAAACAACATCCTGGACCCTCTACAATCTGGCTTTAAGAAACACCACAGCTGTGAAACAGCCCTCATCCAAGTCTGCAACGATCTGCTCATGGCAAGGGACAGAGGGGAATGCTCCATCCTAATCCTGTTGGATCTCTCAGCTGCTTTTGATACAGTTGACCATGAAATCCTGCTTAACAGACTGCAGGAGTACTGTGGCATCAGTGGATCAGTCCTCCAGTGGTTCAGATCATTCCTGACTGACAGAACACAGAGAGTATCCCTAGGTCCTATAATGTCCAAACCTGCACCTCTACAATTCGGAGTGCCACAAGGATCAATCCTATCCCCTCTGCTGTTTGCAATCTACATGTTGCCAATCGGTACACTTATCCAACGACATGGCCTGACGTACCACTGCTACGCCGATGACACACAGCTATACCTGTCCTTCAAACCTGGTGGAACAGACCCTACCCCAAAAATAAACTCTTGCTTAGCTGAGCTTCAGGCATGGATGAATGATAACTGGTTGAAACTGAATGCTGACAAAACTGAAGTCCTGTTTGTCCAAAGCCAGTGCTCGCCATCAAAACAGCTCTATCCTAAAGCAACACCAATCAGGATTGGGAATTCAGACATAAACAGCTCCAACCTTGTGCGCAGCCTTGGCGTACTAATCGATGGGGAATTGAGTTTCAGAAACCAAATTTCATCTGTAGTTAAATCTTCCTTCTTTCATCTGAAGAACATTGCAAAGATTAAACATCTGATTCCCCCAGAGGATCTTCAAACCCTAGTCCACGCCTTCATCACATCACGGCTGGACTACTGCAATGCCCTTTATGCTGGCCTCCCCAAAAAGGACCTGCGTCGCCTGCAATTAGTGCAGAATGCTGCTGCCAGATTGCTAACAAACCAGCCTCGCCACTGTCACATTACACCGATCCTTCGCTCACTGCACTGGCTACCAGTAGAATGGAGAATACTCTTCAAGATTGGACTGCTGACATTCAAATCCCTGCACAATCTGGGCCCTGGATACATGAAGGATTTGCTGAAGCTGCACCACACCTCTCACAACCTCAGATCAGCAAGTTCTATAAACTTGGTCACTCCCAGAGTGCACCTCAAAAAATCTGGAGATAGAGCCTTCTGTCATGCTGCCCCTACTCTTTGGAACTCCCTACCACACCCAGTAAAGACAGCACGATCCCTGGAGCTATTCAAATCCAGACTGAAAAGCCACCTGTTTAGCCTGGCATTTCCAGATTTATAAAATTCTTCCTCTGTACCACGATGGTCGGAGCCATGCTTATGCGCTTTGAGTCCCACGGGAGAAAAGCGCTTTACAAATGTTATTTGTTGTTGTTGTTGTTGTTATACAGGCTGCATCTATACCTAGCTACCTATACTGGAGGTGCCTATACCTGGCTACCTATACTGGAGGCACCTATACCTAGCTACCTATACTGGAGGCACCTATACCTGGCTACCTATACTGGCGGCATCTATACCTAGCTACCTATACTGGCGGCATCTATACCTAGCTACCTATACTGGCGGCAACTATACCTAGCTACCTATACCTATCTAACCTATACAGGCTGCATCTATACCTAGCTACCTATACTGGCGGCACCTATACCTAGCTACCTATACTGGAGGCAACTATACCTAGCTACCTATACTGGCGGCAACTATACCTAGCTACCTATACCTATCTAACCTATACAGGCTGCATCTATACCTAGCTACCTATACTGGAGGCACCTATACCTAGCTACCTATACTGGAGGCAACTATACCTAGCTACCTATACTGGCGGCATCTATACCTAGCTACCTATACTGGAGGCACCTATACCTAGCTACCTATACTGGCGGCACCTATACCTAGCTAACCTATACTGGAGGCACCTATACCTAGCTACCTATACTGGAGGCAACTATACCTAGCTACCTATACTGGAGGTGCCTATACCTAGCTACCTATACTAGCGGCATCTATACCTAGCTACCTATACTGGCGGCAACTATACCTAGCTACCTATACCTATCTAACCTATACAGGCTGCATCTATACCTAGCTACCTATACTGGCGGCACCTATAGTTATCTATACCGGGCGAACCTACTGCTGGCTACCTATACTGGGCGCACCTAAACCTGACTACCTATACTAGGGGCATAGTATGGGTTCGCCCCGGGTGCAATTTAGCCTAGAAACTGCCATGTTGGTTACTAGGGAATAAATATGCAATCACATTGCGGCCCCCAGCCTGGCTACATCTCCCTGCTCTCTTCAGCAGCACAACTCTGGGCCAAGGTCGCCTGTTAGCTGAGTGTGTGGAAAGTCAGCAGCTAATCAGGCAGCGTGTGAGTTGCGTTATTTCCAGGCGTCTGATGCTCATGCACCGCCACGCTCTGTTCTGGGGAGGTGAACCGCGGGCCTCGCGCTCCCTCACATTTTGATTGGCAGCAGGTGGTTTGTAAGCAGATAATTTGTTCCCGCTCCCTCAGGGTACCCTGCCTATTATCTGACTAATCTATCCTGCGTTCACCAGCTGAGCACCGCAACCGCCACAATCAGTCTTCTGCCGAGCGCTGCCGCGTCAGCCCTCCTGCCGGGTGTTATTTTAATATCCGCCGCGTGCAATTCTCAGATCGCCGCCTGTCCTTTTACTGAGAGTAAAGTCACAAATGGAGAAACGCGGGGGTCAGCCAGGTACGAGCGCGATGTCGCTGTGTTAACCGCTGTATTGATCAGAGAGACCCCCTCTGATTTATACTGAGAATGCTTTTTCCGAATGATTACTGTAAGAAATGGGAATTCTGATTAAAGGAAAACTAGGATTAAAGAGTATCTGAAAGGGAAAAAATGCCCAATTTGCGCCCCTCCCTATCCCAGAAAACTACCACGAAACCCCTCCCTTTCCCCCCAAAAAAATCATACCACAATGAACCCCCCCCACTGTGAAAACCACCATGGCCTCCATACCACATACCAAAGCTTCTCATACCATGAAACCCCTCCCCCCAACACCACAGCCTCTCATACCACAAAACCGGATCAGTGAATAATGGAGCCCAGCACCTATGCATACAAATGGTGCCGCATTAAAAAGATACGCTTATCGCTATTTATCGTTAGTACTGCATAATAATGGTGCACAGGGAAAAAAGAAGAAAAACGGCACACAGTAACGTTATTTATCAATAGTGCCGTTCATTTGCCAAACAGCAGACGTTATTGTGCACAGTAACGTTATTTATCAATAGCACCCTACATAAGCCAAACTGCAGACGTTATTTAACTACAAAACGGTGAATGGATTTAATGTAACACTGTCAAGGTTAGGGTTAGGCACCACCAGGGGGGTGGTTAGGGTTAGGCACCACCAGGGGGGTGGTTAGGGTTAGGCACCACCAGTGGGGTGGTTAGGGTTAGGCACCACCAGTGGGGTGGTTAGGGTTAGGCACCACCAGGGGGGTGGTTAGGGTTAGGCACCACCAGGGGGGTGGTTATGGTTAGGCACCACCAGGGGGGTGGTTAGGGTTAGGCACCACCAGGGGGGGTGGTTAGGGTTAGGCATCACCAGGGGGGTGGTTAGGGTTAGGCACCACCAGGGGGGTGGTTAGGGTTAGGCACCACCAGGGGGGTGGTTAGGGTTAGGCACCACCAGGGGGGTGGTTAGGGTTAGGCACCACCAGGGGGGTGGCTAGGGTTAGGCACCACCAGGGGGGTGGTTAGGGTTAGGCATCACCAGGGGGGTGGTTAGGGTTAGGCACCACCAGGGGGGTTTAGGGGTTAGGGACAGGTACAGAGAGGGTTCTGTGTGTTAACGCTAAATAACAATAAGGCTTTAACGTTAAATAACAATAAGGCTTTAACGTTAAATAGCGATAAGCGGCAAACGGATTAGCGGCAACACCGTGCACCATTATTCGCAGGCGCCATTTTCAGATGGATCCCACGAAACACCCCCCCACCATGAAAACCGTCATGGCCCCCCATAACATGAGGCACCCATCCCAGATAACCACCCACGGCTCCCATACCACAAAGTTCCCCCCCCACCTCAGGAACCACCACTGCCTCCCATACCTGGAAGTGCCCTCATCACCCCGAAAAACCACCACAGCCCCCCATATCACAAAGCGCTCCCCTTCCACCCTGGAATAGCTTTATGCTCACAAAGCGCCCTTCCCAATTCTGGAAAATCAGCCCGGCCCCCCATACCATGAAGCCCCCCACCCTGGAAAACCACCACGCCCACGAGACAACATTTGCCGTCCTATCACCCCTTCCGGCAGTTCATAGATGCTCAGTGACACCGAGCTGCCTGCCAGTTCTGTGTAATTAGTTTGGAACAGTTTTGTATCCGTTGCATAAAAGGCCTGTGGCGTTAGCGTAGCAGTTGTGTAAAGTGTTTCCCTGTAATGTGATAGCGCTGTTATTCTGCCGCAATACGCAGTACAAGGATGGGAACCCGGCCTGGGCTTCCCTCCTATCATTTCACACAGACC
The DNA here is from genome assembly GCF_040937935.1 of Hyperolius riggenbachi. Classification (NCBI taxonomy): domain Eukaryota; kingdom Metazoa; phylum Chordata; class Amphibia; order Anura; family Hyperoliidae; genus Hyperolius; species Hyperolius riggenbachi. The sequence goes on from NC_090656.1 coordinate 242,592,513, forward strand.
CTCCCATCAGACGTGACGCAATGTGGCCACAATGATGTGTACCTGTCACTGATCCTCTGATGTGGGCGATACTCCTCCTGCTTTGTGCGCACAATGCGAGGTGTGGATGTAGTGTCTGTGCTGGGAGGGGAGACAGGCAGCTGGGATACACACACCTGTACAGAGCAGCTAGGGAAGGCAGGACGGATTAGGTCACAAGGAACCTCGGTCTCATGGCAGGGCTTAAGGGGTACCTCGAGAGGGATATGGAGGCTGCCATATTTATTTTGTTGTAAACAATGCCAGTTACCTGGCTGCCCTGTTGATCTTCTGACATAAGTAGTGTGAGTAAAAACCCTAGAACAAGCATATAGCTAATCCAACGGAATCAGAGTACCTGATCTGCTGCATGCTTGTTCAGCTGATCCTCTTCCTTTAATACATTTAGCCATAGCCCCTGAACAAGCATGAAGAGCAGGTGCTCTGACTGAAGTGTGACTGCAGCTTGTTTCTGGTGTGATTTAAACACTACTGCAGCCAGAGAGATCAGCAGGACAGCCGGGCAACTGGTATTGGTTAAAAATAAATAAATATGGCAGCAACCTTAGCTCTCTCACCTTGGCTTCCTTTTAAAGATGGTGGGTCAACTTAGCCGAGTGGCTGCCAGCGTCTTTGAAGACACCAATCCCTGTCCGCCACGTCATGCGTGCGCTGCTCTGCCCTCCCTCCGCTGCACGACAGACACGCGTCTGTGCAGGCCGGTCCAGCGATTTCCCCCAAGGGGATCAGTTCCCGGTACGACAGGTGACATCAGTTGTTAGGTGTGCGCTCCTTGAGGACACAATTTAGGAGTAAATGTGAATTGGATCGGCATATTATGTTTTATTTACACTTAAAGGAGAACTGTAGTGAGAGGTAAATGGAGGCTGCCATATTGATTTCCTTTTAAGCAATACCAGTTGCCTGGCTGTCCTGCTGAGCTATCTGCCTGCAGTGGTGTGAATCACACCAGAAACAAGCATGCATCTAATCTTATCATATCTGACAAAAATGCAAAAAACACCTGATCTGCTGCATGCTTGTTCAGGGGCTATGACTAATAGTATTAGAGGCAGAGGATCAGCAGGACAGCCAGACAATCTGTATTGCTTAAAAGGAAATCAATATGGCAGCCTCCATATACCTCTCACTTCAGTTCTCCTTTAAAAAGTGTAAGAAAATGATGTTTCATTAATCCTTGCTAAATAAAGAACTGAAGTGAATGGTCTGTGGCGGAATTACCTGGCCTGTGAGGCTGAACTCCAGCAGATACAATAGGATTGCTCAGTGTGTAGAATGACTCATGTTTCCTCCTCTATGTAAACATTGAGGGACGATAGTGCAATTATTCTCTTTGAAGTCTTTGTTGCAGATTCTTTAGCTGTGTTAATAATATGAGACATCTTCAGCAAACAACAGATCCTTTATACACGGCTCTCCCATATTCACTTATCTCCCTCCAGTCCCTCGTGTCGGCCCTGGTGATCATCATAAGAAAATAGCTCCTGGTATTACTTAAAGTGAACCTCCAGACTAAAAATCTACTACTTCACAGCACTGGAAAGGCCTGGTGTTTCTTTAACAGTTTCACAGCATCAGAACTTTGTTTTTCTTACCCAAGCCTCATTTTTAGCTGCACGGAAGCTAAGCTCCGCCCCATCAAAGAAATCTGCCCCGGCATTTTTCCCCTGATGCTGTGCAAAGCATGATGGGATTTCTGATGCTTTAGTTGCCTGGCAACTGGGAGAGGTGCTCAGGACACAGGACAGTTGGAACTGTGTCTCATGCTCCCTTTCAACCAAAAAGATGGCTGCCCCCATGACATCACAAACATTTGCCTGTTCTTTTATTACAGGGTGGATAAGAGATTATATTACCTATCTATTTTAATTAACACAACTAATGTAACTTAATGACAGTATGTTTGTTTAGGATGAAGTTCCCCTTTAAATATAATCTGTAACTAAAAAAAATCCCTCTGGGGGGTACTCGCCTCGGGAGGGGGAAGCCTCAGGGTCCTATTAGCTTTCCCCGTGCTCCTCCATCCCTCCTCCGTTCAAGCGCCGGGACCCCTTGAAGTACGTCGAGGTAAATATTTACCTACCACAATCCTGCGCAGGCGCACCAGCGGCTCTCCATTCGGGCTGAGGCGGAAATAGCTGAATCCGATTGGATCTGCTCTACTGCGCAGTGGGAGTCCTTTTGCGCTTGCGCAATATAGCAGATAGGATCGTTCTCAGCGAATTCCTGGGGCTTCCTTAAGCCCCTTTAAAGAGAATCTGTATTGTTAAAATCGCTCAAAAGTAAACATACCAGTGCGTTAGGGGACATCTCCTATTACCCTCTGTCACAATTTCGCCGCTCCTCGCCGCATTAAAAGTGGTTAAAAACAGTTTTAAAAAGTTTGTTTGTAAACAAACAAAATGGCCACCAAAACAGGAAGTAGGTTGATGTACAGTATGTCCACACATAGAAAATACATCCATACACAAGCAGGCTGTATACAGCCTTCCTTTTGAATCTCAAGAGATCATTTGTGTGTTTCTTTCCCCCTGTTCTCATGCACTGAAGTTTCAGGCTGCTCTTTCCTTCCTGCAAACAGCTCTGCCTGTGTCTGTAATTCCTCAGTATGTGAAAGCCCAGCCAGCTCAGAGGACGATTTATCCAGCTTGTAAAAGATAAGAGAGAGAAGAGAGAAGCTGCTCTAATCCTAAATAACACACAGGCAGTCTGCATAAAGGGGAGTTCATAGCAGAACCACAACACTGAAGAACTTGGCAGCCTTCCAGACACAGGCCGACAAGTCTGACAGGGGAAAGATACATTGATTTATTACAGAGACTGTGATAGTAGAACGTGCTGCAGTAAGCCAGAACACATTAGAATAGCTTTTGGAACTTGTAGGATGATAAAAAACAGGATGCAATTTTTGTTACGGAGTCTCTTTAAGGGCCCTTTTACACTGGGGCGGTGTGGTAAATTTACCACACCACGGCGCAACCTAATGAAAGTGCCCTATCGCCCGCGCTTCAATACCTATGTTACCATGCGGCTCCTGCGCGCGATCTGTGTCGGACCGGAAGCTGCTAGTTTTAAAAAGACCCGTTGCAGTTTTTCGCGTTGCCCATGTGCGCACGCGTATTTTAGCAATACGTTTCTGTGCGTGTCATTGATTGGCCAACAGGCAGTAAGCATCACTTCCTGCTTGGCTGGATGCCAGACGGAGATTACCGCATACTAACATGGTAATCCCTGAAGGCCTGTTTTTGGCGGTGCGGCCCCCGGGCCTCACCGCTGCCGCCAATATGCAGGGTAATTCATCCCGAAAACCTGGCCAAATTGCGCTTTATCGCGATCGATTGGCCAACAGGACACTTCTCGTCTCAGGTTCGCTTATGCTGGCCATACATCAAGCGACTCTTCCGGCTGAAATTGGTAGCATTAATCGGTTGGACGGGCCGTCGTGGTCGGTCGGGCGTGGAGCGGTAACTGTGAGCGATATCAGGATGAGCGATAAACGCAACAAAACCCAGACGCTGTCCCCTCTAATATCCCCCCCAGCGCACTATACGTTACCTCTCTGCGTCCGCCGCTGGCTCTGGACTCCTCTGTCTGTGCCCCACGTGGCTGCCAGCGTATATGTTGGTGCGTGTGGGGTGTCGGACACGCCCGCGTTACTCTGGCAACCACGTGGGGCGGGGGTATGGACAGAGGAGCCCGGAGTCAGCGGCAGACAAGGGGTGGACACAGACTGGTAATCTATAAACAAACAAACACAGAGCATTTATATTGCACTTTTCTCCTGGCGGACTCAAAGCACCAGACCTGCAGCCACTAGGACGCGCTCTATAGGCAGTAGCAGTGTTAGGGAGACTTGCCTAAGGTCTCCTACTGAATAGGTGCTGGCTTACTGAACAGGCAGAGCCGAGATTCGAACCCTGGTCTCCTGTGTCAGAGGCAGAGCCCTTAACCATTACACCATCCAGAGCACGGGGGGGGGGCACTTTGCACATTAAGGGGGACCATGTCCAGAAGGCGGATGCGGCGTCACAAGGTCAATTCCAGATTAATTTAAACATGGAATGTGTAAGGGCCGGAACCCACTAGAGAGATTTTTTTAGCATTTAGGGAGTAATTCAAACCGCTAGTGATTTCCCTAAACGCTCAGCTAATGTGAATGGATGGGCCAAATTCCACTGAAGTGATTGCGATTAGCAAAATCGCTATCACAGGACATGCAGCATTTTGGTGGTGTCAGTGTTGGCGTTCCTGCAATGTAAAGTATATAAACGCTGGCGTAATCGCTCATGAATTGCTATACAGATCGATTTGCTACTGTTTTTTTTAAATTACTGTAAACAAAAAGGTAAAATCAATTGAAAGGACCAATCTGAATTAAAAACGCTAATCGCAAATCGCTACTCAATCGCTGGTAAAATGCTTACTTTTTAAAATCGCTACCAAAATCGACAGAAAACGCTCATGAAATCGCTTACAAAACGTTGATTAAAAACGCTGGCACTTTTGCGTTTTGTAGTGGGTTCCAGGCCTAATGCTGCGTTGTTACGTCACCTCCCCTAATTCTGGTGTCCCCGGCTGATGTGTTGCAGCAGATGCAGCGGCCTCTGTATTTCCCAGCAGGCACTGGGGCTCCTGGGCCCTCCTGGATTTGGCTGCCTGCGGCCACAGCATGATACAATACAGCAGGGAGAGGCTGTGTGAATGTGACCCATATTAGAGGAATAGCAGCATTTAGGTGTATGGCATGCTAGCCTCATTTCCAAGGACTCAGAATTCATGTCCCCGTTTGTGGTGAAGGAGAGGGGGGAGTCATGTGATCTCTCGGAGAGTCCCCACGTTTCCCATCTTTGTGCGGCGATCGCCTCCAGGCTCCTCCGGATCTCCAGCCAAGTCTGTTGGCGTCTGACAGTGGGGGGGGGGACTTCCAACGCCGCTGTCATTAGAATAAGACTTTCATGTGATGAGGGCTCTGAGCACATCTCAGCTTTATCTAACAACTTCTTTTATATGCAGCATATTTATGAAGGTAATGTGGATCTAATGGCTTCACGAGAAAGGACAAGATCTCCAATGCTTGGTACACACCATGCAATTTCCTGATTTCGGGTCAAACCGATAATTTCCGCCGGCCCGATGCGATTTCTGATCAATTTTGAACAGAAGTGATCTGATTTCTGATTGTTTTTCTGAACTATTTTCTGATCAGACCTGTTGGAAAGTATCTATTTGACCCGAATCTGACAGAAATTGCATGGTGTGTACCAGGCCTGAGAAGCGAAACCGTCCCTTGTGTGTACAGACAGTCGTCATCTGGTGCCGTCATATCGACTGCCAGCGACTGTGTGGGCAGAGTGCCTCCTAAATGGCCCATCTTAAAGGGGAACTTAGAGGGGAATTGAAGTAAGAGGTATATGGAGGCTGCCATATTTATTTCCTTTTACGCAATACACATTGCCTGGCTGACCTGATGATCCTCTGCCTCTGATACTTTTACCCATAGCCCCTGAACAAGCATGCAGCAGATCAGGTGCTCTGACTGAAGGGTGACTGGATTAGCTGCATGCTTGCTTCAGGTGTGTAATTCAGACATTACTACAGCCAAAGATCCGCAGGACAGCCAGGGAACTGGTATTGCTTATAAGGAAATATGTCAGTACAGGTATGCTTTAATCTTGCTTCGTCAGCACTTGAACTGATGTCTCCATCATCACTGAAATCGATTCATCTTTGATATTCCCGATTACAGCAGTCGTTTGTTAGTGTGACCGCTGTGACACTTTCGTACTTTCCAATTGTTAGATTGTTTGAATTCTTTTTTTCACATGTCCATACCTGAGCCTTATATGTTTTGAAATTTTTTTTATAAAATGTTGCGTACTCCGTACACGGGCCGCGCATGCGCAGTCACCGCAATTCTCATGCTTGTCGTACACGTAATGGAGACGCCAGCGAGAGGATGCAGAGGACGTTGGGAGCTGGAAGACACCCCAGGGAAGCAAAAGGCTGCAGAATTATTATCAGTTCAGGTCCCCTTTAAAGTGGACCTGAACTCTTGCACAGGACAGAAGGAAACACAGAGAAATGCACCCTGTATGTATTTAGAGTGTTTAGCCAGTCTAATTCCCTCTCATCTGTGTCTACTCACAAGTGTAATTTGATCCCTCAGCTGTGTCAGTTGACTGCCAAAAAAGATGTTAACAATACGTCTGCTTCCATGAAAGCAGGAAGTAGACACACTGCAGATTTATTGCAGGATTTGTAGCAGCTGTAACAAAGCAATGTTTTTGTTTACAGGTTATTATGCTTTTTATCTTTTAGAGCAGAGAGGAAGTTCTGTGTTCAGGTCCACTTTAAAGAGGACCTCCCGAGTAGAGATGAAAATCAGTTGACGGATCAGTAACGTGGGGTTAATAAGGTGCTCTGGCGATGCCCAGATGTGCGAGGTTGTCGGGGGTCTCTGCTTTCCATCAGCCCACTTGTAGGAATTATTGGAGGGGTGGGGGACAGATTAGCACCATAATACACATTTACGTGCCGCCGTCTCCGGCCGGTGCGGACTGCGACATTTCATTATCGATTATCAGCTGCGCCGCTCGTCTCCTGCTCATTAGGAAGCAAAACATCTCTCCAGTTATTAATCATTCCTCTGTCTGCCCTTCACCGACGTCCCTTCACCGTATCCTCTACACATAACAATCAGCCAATAACGACATCTGCACAACGATCGGCCAATAACGACATCCACACATAACGATCAGCCAATAACGGCATCCACACATAACAATCAGCCAATAACATCCACACATAACAATCAGCCAATAACGACATCCACACATAACAATCAGCCAATAACGACATCCACACATAACAATCAGCCAATAACGACATCCACACATAACAATCAGCCAATAACGACATCCACACATAACAATCAGCCAATAACGGCATCCACACATAACAATCAGCCAATAACGGCATCCACACATAACAATCAGCCAATAACGACATCCACACATAACAATCAGCCAATAACGACATCCACACATAACAATCAGCCAATAACGGCATCCACACATAACAATCAGCCAATAACGGCATCCACACATAACAATCAGCCAATAACGGCATCCACACATAACAATCAGCCAATAACGGCATCCACACATAACAATCAGCCAATAACATCCACACATAACAATCAGCCAATAACGGCATCCACACATAACAATCAGCCAATAACGGCATCCACACATAACAATCAGCCAATAACGGCATCCACACATAACAATCAGCCAATAACGGCATCCACACATAACGATCAGCCAATAACGGCATCCACACATAACGATCAGCCAATAACGGCATCCACACATAACAATCAGCCAATAACGGCATCCACACATAACAATCAGCCAATAACGGCATCCACACATAACAATCAGCCAATAACGGCATCCACACATAACAATCAGCCAATAACGGCATCCACACATAACAATCAGCCAATAACGGCATCCACACATAACAATCAGCCAATAACGGCATCCACACATAACAATCAGCCAATAACGACATCCACACATAACAATCAGCCAATAACGGCATCCACACATAACAATCAGCCAATAACGCCATCCACACATAACAATCAGCCAATAACGGCATCCACACATAACAATCAGCCAATAACGGCATCCACACATAACAATCAGCCAATAACGGCATCCACACATAACAATCAGCCAATAACGGCATCCACACATAACAATCAGCCAATAACGGCATCCACACATAACAATCAGCCAATAACGGCATCCACACATAACAATCAGCCAATAACATCCACACATAACAATCAGCCAATAACGACATCCACACATAACAATCAGCCAATAACGACATCCACACATAACAATCAGCCAATAACGACATCCACACATAACAATCAGCCAATAACGGCATCCACACATAACAATCAGCCAATAACGGCATCCACACATAACAATCAGCCAATAACGGCATCCACACATAACAATCAGCCAATAACATCCACACATAACAATCAGCCAATAACGACATCCACACATAACAATCAGCCAATAACGACATCCACACATAACAATCAGCCAATAACGACATCCACACATAACAATCAGCCAATAACGACATCCACACATAACAATCAGCCAATAACGGCATCCACACATAACAATCAGCCAATAACGGCATCCACACATAACAATCAGCCAATAACGACATCCACACATAACAATCAGCCAATAACGACATCCACACATAACAATCAGCCAATAACGGCATCCACACATAACAATCAGCCAATAACGGCATCCACACATAACAATCAGCCAATAACGGCATCCACACATAACAATCAGCCAATAACATCCACACATAACAATCAGCCAATAACGGCATCCACACATAACAATCAGCCAATAACGGCATCCACACATAACAATCAGCCAATAACATCCACACATAACAATCAGCCAATAACAGCATCCACACATAACAATCAGCCAATAACGGCATCCACACACCACAATCAGCCAATAACATCCACACATAACAATCAGCCAATAACGACATCCACACATAACAATCAGCCAATAACGGCATCCACACATAACAATCAGCCAATAACGGCATCCACACATAACAATCAGCCAATAACGGCATCCACACATAACAATCAGCCAATAACGGCATCCACACATAACAATCAGCCAATAACGGCATCCACACATAACAATCAGCCAATAACGGCATCCACACATAACAATCAGCCAATAACGGCATCCACACATAACAATCAGCCAATAACGGCATCCACACATAACAATCAGCCAATAACGGCATCCACACATAACAATCAGCCAATAACATCCACACATAACAATCAGCCAATAACGACATCCACACATAACAATCAGCCAATAACATCCACACATAACAATCAGCCAATAACATCCACACATAACAATCAGCCAATAACGGCATCCACACATAACAATCAGCCAATAACGGCATCCACACATAACGATCAGCCAATAACAACATCCACACATAACAATCAGCCAATAACGGCATCCACACATAACAATCAGCCAATAACGACATCCACACATAACAATCAGCCAATAACATCCACACATAACAATCAGCCAATAACGGCATCCACACATAACAATCAGCCAATAACGGCATCCACACATAACAATCAGCCAATAACGGCATCCACACATAACGATCAGCCAATAACATCCACACATAACGATCAGCCAATAACGGCATCCACACATAACAATCAGCCAATAACGGCATCCACACATAACAATCAGCCAATAACGGCATCCACACATAACAATCAGCCAATAACATCCACACATAACAATCAGCCAATAACATCCACACATAACAATCAGCCAATAACGACATCCACACATAACAATCAGCCAATAATGGCATCCACACATAACAATCAGCCAATAACGGCATCCACACATAACAATCAGCCAATAACATCCACACATAACAATCAGCCAATAACGGCATCCACACATAACAATCAGCCAATAACGGCATCCACACATAACAATCAGCCAATAACGGCATCCACACATAACAATCAGCCAATAACGACATCCGCACATAACAATCAGCCAATAACGGCATCCACACATAACAATCAGCCAATAACGGCATCCACACATAACAATCAGCCAATAACGGCATCCACACATAACAATCAGCCAATAACGGCATCCACACATAACAATCAGCCAATAACGGCATCCACACATAACAATCAGCCAATAACGGCATCCACACATAACAATCAGCCAATAACGGCATCCACACATAACAATCAGCCAATAACGGCATCCACACATAACAATCAGCCAATAACGGCATCCACACATAACAATCAGCCAATAACGGCATCCACACATAACAATCAGCCAATAACGGCATCCACACATAACAATCAGCCAATAACGGCATCCGCACATAACAATCAGCCAATAACGGCATCCACACATAACAATCAGCCAATAACATCCACACATAACAATCAGCCAATAACGGCATCCACACATAACAATCAGCCAATAACGGCATCCGCACATAACAATCAGCCAATAACGGCATCCACACATAACAATCAGCCAATAACGGCATCCACACATAACAATCAGCCAATAACGGCATCCACACATAACAATCAGCCAATAACGGCATCCACACATAACAATCAGCCAATAACGGCATCCACACATAACAATCAGCCAATAACGGCATCCACACATAACGATCAGCCAATAACATCCACACATAACAATCAGCCAATAACGGCATCCACACATAACAATCAGCCAATAACAGCATCCACACATAACGATCAGCCAATAACGGCATCCACACATAACAATCAGCCAATAACGACATCCACACATAACAATCAGCCAATAACGGCATCCACACATAACAATCAGCCAATAACGGCATCCACACATAACAATCAGCCAATAACGGCATCCACACATAACGATCAGCCAATAACGGCATCCACACATAACAATCAGCCAATAACGGCATCCACACATAACAATCAGCCAATAACGACATCCACACATAACAATCAGCCAATAACGGCATCCACACATAACGATCAGCCAATAACGACATCCACACATAACAATCAGCCAATAACGGCATCCACACATAACAATCAGCCAATAACGGCATCCACACATAACAATCAGCCAATAACGACATCCACACATAACAATCAGCCAATAACGACATCCACACATAACAATCAGCCAATAACGGCATCCACACATAACAATCAGCCAATAACGGCATCCACACATAACAATCAGCCAATAACATCCACACATAACAATCAGCCAATAACGGCATCCACACATAACAATCAGCCAATAACGGCATCCACACATAACGATCAGCCAATAACGGCATCCACACATAACAATCAGCCAATAACGGCATCCACACATAACAATCAGCCAATAACGACATCCACACATAACAATCAGCCAATAACGACATCCACACATAACGATCAGCCAATAACGACATCCGCACATAACAATCAGCCAATAACATCCACACATAACAATCAGCCAATAACGACATCCACACATAACGATCAGCCAATAACGACATCCACACATAACGATCAGCCAATAATGGCATCCACACATAACAATCAGCCAATAACGGCATCCACACATAACAATCAGCCAATAACGGCATCCACACATAACAATCAGCCAATAACGGCATCCACACATAACAATCAGCCAATAACGGCATCCACACATAACAATCAGCCAATAACGGCATCCACACATAACAATCAGCCAATAACGGCATCCACACATAACAATCAGCCAATAACAACATCCACACATAACGATCAGCCAATAACGGCATCCACACATAACAATCAGCCAATAACGGCATCCACACATAACAATCAGCCAATAACGGCATCCACACATAACAATCAGCCAATAACGGCATCCACACATAACAATCAGCCAATAACGGCATCCACACATAACAATCAGCCAATAACATCCACACATAACAATCAGCCAATAACGACATCCACACATAACAATCAGCCAATAACGGCATCCACACATAACAATCAGCCAATAACGGCATCCACACATAACAATCAGCCAATAACGGCATCCACACATAACAATCAGCCAATAACAACATCCACACATAACGATCAGCCAATAACGGCATCCACACATAACAATCAGCCAATAACGGCATCCACACATAACAATCAGCCAATAACATCCACACATAACAATCAGCCAATAACGACATCCACACATAACAATCAGCCAATAACGACATCCACACATAACAATCAGCCAATAACGGCATCCACACATAACAATCAGCCAATAACGGCATCCACACATAACAATCAGCCAATAACAACATCCACACATAACGATCAGCCAATAACGGCATCCACACATAACAATCAGCCAATAACGGCATCCACACATAACAATCAGCCAATAACGACATCCACACATAACAATCAGCCAATAACATCCACACATAACAATCAGCCAATAACGGCATCCACACATAACAATCAGCCAATAACGGCATCCACACATAACAATCAGCCAATAACGGCATCCACACATAACGATCAGCCAATAACATCCACACATAACGATCAGCCAATAACGACATCCACACATAACAATCAGCCAATAATGGCATCCACACATAACAATCAGCCAATAACGGCATCCACACATAACGATCAGCCAATAACGGCATCCACACATAACAATCAGCCAATAACGGCATCCACACATAACAATCAGCCAATAACGGCATCCACACATAACAATCAGCCAATAACGGCATCCACACATAACGATCAGCCAATAACATCCACACATAACAATCAGCCAATAACGGCATCCACACATAACAATCAGCCAATAACGGCATCCACACATAACAATCAGCCAATAACATCCACACATAACGATCAGCCAATAACATCCACACATAACAATCAGCCAATAACGGCATCCACACATAACGATCAGCCAATAACGGCATCCACACATAACAATCAGCCAATAACGGCATCCACACATAACAATCAGCCAATAACATCCACACATAACAATCAGCCAATAACGGCATCCACACATAACGATCAGCCAATAACATCCACACATAACGATCAGCCAATAACGACATCCACACATAACAATCAGCCAATAATGGCATCCACACATAACAATCAGCCAATAACGGCATCCACACATAACGATCAGCCAATAACGGCATCCACACATAACAATCAGCCAATAACGGCATCCACACATAACAATCAGCCAATAACGGCATCCACACATAACGATCAGCCAATAACATCCACACATAACAATCAGCCAATAACGGCATCCACACATAACGATCAGCCAATAACATCCACACATAACGATCAGCCAATAACGACATCCACACATAACAATCAGCCAATAATGGCATCCACACATAACAATCAGCCAATAACGGCATCCACACATAACGATCAGCCAATAACGGCATCCACACATAACAATCAGCCAATAACGGCATCCACACATAACAATCAGCCAATAACGGCATCCACACATAACAATCAGCCAATAACGGCATCCACACATAACGATCAGCCAATAACATCCACACATAACAATCAGCCAATAACGGCATCCACACATAACAATCAGCCAATAACGGCATCCACACATAACAATCAGCCAATAACATCCACACATAACGATCAGCCAATAACATCCACACATAACAATCAGCCAATAACGGCATCCACACATAACGATCAGCCAATAACGGCATCCACACATAACAATCAGCCAATAACGGCATCCACACATAACAATCAGCCAATAACATCCACACATAACAATCAGCCAATAACGGCATCCACACATAACGATCAGCCAATAACATCCACACATAACAATCAGCCAATAACGGCATCCACACATAACAATCAGCCAATAACATCCACACATAACAATCAGCCAATAACGGCATCCACACATAACGATCAGCCAATAACGACATCCACACATAACAATCAGCCAATAACGACATCCACACATAACGATCAGCCAATAACGGCATCCACACATAACGATCAGCCAATAACATCCACACATAACAATCAGCCAATAACGGCATCCACACATAACAATCAGCCAATAACGGCATCCACACATAACAATCAGCCAATAACATCCACACATAACAATCAGCCAATAACGGCATCCACACATAACGATCAGCCAATAACAACATCCACACATAACAATCAGCCAATAACATCCACACATAACAATCAGCCAATAACGGCATCCACACATAACAATCAGCCAATAACATCCACACATAACAATCAGCCAATAACGACATCCACACATAACAATCAGCCAATAACGGCATCCACACACAACGATCAGCCAATAACGGCATCCACACATAACAATCAGCCAATAACGGCATCCACACATAACAATCAGCCAATAACGGCATCCACACAAATGAGGTAAAAATGAGGTAAAAATGAGGTCAACTTTCCAGACATTAACTGGAGTATTGAGGCTACCCATTCTGGTAAAAGCAGCAGATTTCTGGCAGCACTACAGGACAATTACTTGACTCAAATGGTAACGGAACCAACTAGGGGGAATGCGTTACTGGATCTGATCATTTCGAATAGACCAGATAATGTATCAAATGTGCAGGTTCAAGAACATTTGGGAAATAGTGATCACAACATGATAACGTTTGATCTGGTGACTGATAGGCCACGGGGCAGCGGGACCACTAAAACTATGAATTTTAGAAAAGCAAAGTTCAATCAAATCAGGCAGGCACTAAGTTTGGTGAACTGGGATAATATACTACAAGGGGAGGACACTGAAGGGAAATGGCAAGCTTTTAAACGTATTCTCAATCAATATTGTAGTATGTATATCCCATATGGAAACAAAATGTCTAGGAATAAAAAAAGGCCTCTATGGATGAATAGAAAGGTTAAAGATAAAATGAAGAGGAAAAAGAATGCCTATAAGGTCCTAAAACAGGAGGGGACCGAGGCTGCACTAAGCAATTATAAGGAGTGCAATAAAAATTGTAAAAAAGAAATTAGGCTGGCAAAGATCGAAGCTGAAAATCAAATCGCTAGGGATATCAAATCTAACCCAAAAAAGTTTTACAAGTACATCAACTCTAAAAAAAGAAAGGTTGACTGTATAGGACTCCTAAAGGATGAGGGTGGGAACTCAATGGTGGATGACCAAGGTAAGGCAGAGTTATTAAATGCTTTCTTTGCTTCTGTCTTTACAAAGGAAACAGCACTGTTGCAAATTACAGAGGCGGAAGAGTCTCAATCTTCTAACTGTAATATTAAATACTTAACGCAGGAAGAAGTAAAGGCAAGACTAAATAAATTAAAAATAGACAAGGCACCTGGCCCGGATGGCATGCATCCTCGGGTCCTAAGGGAATTAAGTTCAGTTATAGATAAACCCCTTTATCTTATCTTTTGTGACTCTCTTGCAACTGGCAGAGTCCCAGTGGATTGGCGTACAGCCCACGTTTTCCCATTATTTAAGAAGGGCAAAAAATCTGATCCAGGAAATTATAGACCTGTAAGCTTAACATCAGTTGTATGCAAACTATTTGAGGGGTTACTAAGAGATACTATACATGATTTCATAGTAGAAAATAATCTTATTTCTCAGCATCAACATGGGTTTACTAAAGACAGGTCCTGTTTGACTAACATGCTCAGCTTTTATGAGGTAGTGAATGCTAATATGGATATTGGGAATGCTGTAGATGTGATATACTTAGACTTTGCTAAGGCATTCGACACTGTTCCCCACAAAAGTCTGGTGCAAAAGATGAGGATGCAAGGACTGGGGAAGAGTCTGTGTGCTTGGATAGGGAACTGGCTAATGGACAGAAAACAAAGAGTTGTGGTCAATGGATCATACTCAAAATGGGAGACTGTTAGCAGTGGGGTCCCACAGGGGTCTGTACTGGGTCCAGTGCTCTTCAATTTATTTATTAATGACCTAGTGGATACAGTAGTGAGCAATGTTGCTATTTTTGCAGATGATACAAAATTGTGCAGAATCATCAACTCTAAGGAAGATAGTGTTATATTGCAACAGGATCTGGATAGGATGGCTATATGGGCACATACATGGCAGATGAAATTCAATGTTGACAAATGTAAAGTCATGCATTTTGGTCGTACCAATGGTCTAACACCATACAAAATAAATGGGATACAGTTGGGGACATCAAACTTGGAGAAGGACTTAGGAGTACTCATCGACAACAAGTTAAATAATCGTACTCAATGCCAAGCCGCTGCAGCTAAAGCTAACAAAATTTTGGGATGCATTAAAAGGGAAATAAAAACTCGAGATGCTAGCATAATATTGCCCCTGTTTAACTCTCTAGTAAGGCCACATCTGGAATATGGAATTCAGTTCTGGGCACCACATTACAAAAAAGATATTGCAGTTTTAGAGCAGGTGCAGAGACGAGCAACAAAATTGATACGTGGGATGGAAGGTCTCACTTACCAAGAAAGGTTAGATAAACTGGGTTTATTTAGTCTAGAGAAAAGACGCCTTAGAGGAGATCTAATTAACATGTATAAATACATCAGAGGGCAATATAATAGCTTGGCGGATGAGCTTTTTGTCCCTAGGCCTTCTCAAAGGACTAGAGGACATGATCTGCGCATGGAGGAAAAACGTTTTAGCCATTTATTTAGGAAAGGGTTCTTTACAGTAAGAGTGATTAAGATGTGGAATGCATTGCCACAGGAAGTCGTTATGGCAAACTCTATACCTGCATTTAAAGGGGGCTTAGATGCTTTCCTTGCGTTGAATGACATCCATGGCTACAATTACTAGGTAATGCCAATGATGTTAATCCAGGGATTTTATGATCAACAGGGATATGTGAGGGAGCAGGCTGGAGTTGTACTTTGTACTGGTTGAACTCGATGGACGTATGTCTTTTTTCAACCAAAGTAACTATGTAACTATGTAACTATGTAACTATGTAACATAACAATCAGCCAATAACGGCATCCACACATAACAATCAGCCAATAACATCCACACATAACAATCAGCCAATAACGACATCCACACATAACAATCAGCCAATAACGGCATCCACACATAACAATCAGCCAATAACGGCATCCACACATAACAATCAGCCAATAACGGCATCCACACATAACAATCAGCCAATAACGGCATCCACACATAACAATCAGCCAATAACGGCATCCACACATAACAATCAGCCAATAACGGCATCCACACATAACAATCAGCCAATAACATCCACACATAACAATCAGCCAATAACGGCATCCACACATAATGATCAGCCAATAACGGCATCCACACATAACAATCAGCCAATAACATCCACACATAACAATCAGCCAATAACGGCATCCACACATAACAATCAGCCAATAACGACATCCACACATAACAATCAGCCAATAACATCCACACATAACAATCAGCCAATAACGACATCCACACATAACAATCAGCCAATAACGGCATCCACACATAACAATCAGCCAATAACGGCATCCACACATAACAATCAGCCAATAACGGCATCCACACATAACAATCAGCCAATAACGGCATCCACACATAACGATCAGCCAATAACGGCATCCACACATAACAATCAGCCAATAACGGCATCCACACATAACAATCAGCCAATAACGACATCCACACATAACAATCAGCCAATAACGGCATCCACACATAACGATCAGCCAATAACGACATCCACACATAACAATCAGCCAATAACGGCATCCACACATAACAATCAGCCAATAACGGCATCCACACATAACAATCAGCCAATAACGACATCCACACATAACAATCAGCCAATAACGACATCCACACATAACAATCAGCCAATAACGGCATCCACACATAACAATCAGCCAATAACGGCATCCACACATAACAATCAGCCAATAACAGCATCCACACATAACAATCAGCCAATAACGGCATCCACACATAACAATCAGCCAATAACATCCACACATAACAATCAGCCAATAACGGCATCCACACATAACAATCAGCCAATAACGACATCCACACATAACAATCAGCCAATAACGGCATCCACACATAACAATCAGCCAATAACGGCATCCACACATAACGATCAGCCAATAACATCCACACATAACAATCAGCCAATAACGACATCCACACATAACGATCAGCCAATAACGGCATCCACACATAACAATCAGCCAATAACGGCATCCACACATAACAATCAGCCAATAACGACATCCACACATAACAATCAGCCAATAACGACATCCACACATAACGATCAGCCAATAACGACATCCGCACATAACAATCAGCCAATAACATCCACACATAACAATCAGCCAATAACGACATCCACACATAACGATCAGCCAATAACGACATCCACACATAACGATCAGCCAATAACGACATCCACACATAACGATCAGCCAATAACGGCATCCACACATAACAATCAGCCAATAACGACATCCACACATAACGATCAGCCAATAACGACATCCACACATAACGATCAGCCAATAACGGCATCCACACATAACGATCAGCCAATAACGGCATCCACACATAACGATCAGCCAATAACGGCATCCACACATAACAATCAGCCAATAACGGCATCCACACATAACAATCAGCCAATAACGGCATCCACACATAACAATCAGCCAATAACGGCATCCACACATAACGATCAGCCAATAACGGCATCCACACATAACGATCAGCCAATAACGACATCCACACATAACAATCAGCCAATAACGACATCCGCACATAACAATCAGCCAATAACGGCATCCGCACATAACAATCAGCCAATAACGACATCCACACATAACAATCAGCCAATAACGACATCCACACATAACAATCAGCCAATAACATCCACACATAACAATCAGCCAATAACGGCATCCACACATAACAATCAGCCAATAACGGCATCCACACATAACAATCAGCCAATAACATCCACACATAACAATCAGCCAATAACGGCATCCACACATAACGATCAGCCAATAACGGCATCCACACATAACAATCAGCCAATAACGGCATCCACACATAACAATCAGCCAATAACGGCATCCACACATAACAATCAGCCAATAACGACATCCACACATAACAATCAGCCAATAACGGCATCCACACATAACAATCAGCCAATAACGACATCCACACATAACAATCAGCCAATAACGGCATCCACACATAACAATCAGCCAATAACGGCATCCACACATAACAATCAGCCAATAACAACATCCACACATAACAATCAGCCAATAACGGCATCCGCACATAACAATCAGCCAATAACGGCATCCACACATAACAATCAGCCAATAACGACATCCACACATAACAATCAGCCAATAACGGCATCCACACATAACAATCAGCCAATAACGGCATCCACACATAACAATCAGCCAATAACGGCATCCACACATAACAATCAGCCAATAACGGCATCCACACATAACAATCAGCCAATAACATCCACACATAACAATCAGCCAATAACGGCATCCACACATAACAATCAGCCAATAACGACATCCACACATAACAATCAGCCAATAACGGCATCCACACATAACAATCAGCCAATAACGACATCCACACATAACAATCAGCCAATAACATCCACACATAACAATCAGCCAATAACATCCACACATAACAATCAGCCAATAACGACATCCACACATAACAATCAGCCAATAACGACATCCACACATAACAATCAGCCAATAACGGCATCCACACATAACAATCAGCCAATAACGGCATCCACACATAACAATCAGCCAATAACGGCATCCACACATAATGATCAGCCAATAACGGCATCCACACATAACAATCAGCCAATAACGGCATCCACACATAACAATCAGCCAATAACGGCATCCACACATAACGATCAGCCAATAACGGCATCCACACATAACAATCAGCCAATAACGGCATCCACACATAACAATCAGCCAATAACGGCATCCACACATAACAATCAGCCAATAACGGCATCCACACATAACAATCAGCCAATAACGGCATGCACACATAACAATCAGCCAATAACATCCACACATAACAATCAGCCAATAACGACATCCACACATAACAATCAGCCAATAACGGCATCCACACATAACAATCAGCCAATAACGGCATCCACACATAACAATCAGCCAATAACAACATCCACACATAACGATCAGCCAATAACGGCATCCACACATAACAATCAGCCAATAACAACATCCACACATAACGATCAGCCAATAACGGCATCCACACATAACAATCAGCCAATAACATCCACACATAACAATCAGCCAATAACGGCATCCACACATAACAATCAGCCAATAACGGCATCCACACATAACAATCAGCCAATAACATCCACACATAACAATCAGCCAATAACGGCATCCACACATAACGATCAGCCAATAACAACATCCACACATAACAATCAGCCAATAACATCCACACATAACAATCAGCCAATAACGGCATCCACACATAACAATCAGCCAATAACGACATCCACACATAACAATCAGCCAATAACGGCATCCACACATAACAATCAGCCAATAACGACATCCACACATAACAATCAGCCAATAACGGCATCCACACATAACAATCAGCCAATAACGGCATCCACACATAACAATCAGCCAATAACGGCATCCACACATAACAATCAGCCAATAACATCCACACATAACAATCAGCCAATAACGACATCCACACATAACAATCAGCCAATAACGGCATCCACACATAACAATCAGCCAATAACGACATCCACACATAACAATCAGCCAATAACATCCACACATAACAATCAGCCAATAACATCCACACATAACAATCAGCCAATAACGACATCCACACATAACAATCAGCCAATAACGACATCCACACATAACAATCAGCCAATAACGGCATCCACACATAACAATCAGCCAATAACGGCATCCACACATAACAATCAGCCAATAACGGCATCCACACATAATGATCAGCCAATAACGGCATCCACACATAACAATCAGCCAATAACGGCATCCACACATAACAATCAGCCAATAACGGCATCCACACATAACGATCAGCCAATAACGGCATCCACACATAACAATCAGCCAATAACGGCATCCACACATAACAATCAGCCAATAACGGCATCCACACATAACAATCAGCCAATAACGGCATCCACACATAACAATCAGCCAATAACGGCATCCACACATAACAATCAGCCAATAACATCCACACATAACAATCAGCCAATAACGACATCCACACATAACAATCAGCCAATAACGGCATCCACACATAACAATCAGCCAATAACGGCATCCACACATAACAATCAGCCAATAACAACATCCACACATAACGATCAGCCAATAACGGCATCCACACATAACAATCAGCCAATAACATCCACACATAACAATCAGCCAATAACGGCATCCACACATAACAATCAGCCAATAACGGCATCCACACATAACAATCAGCCAATAACATCCACACATAACAATCAGCCAATAACGGCATCCACACATAACGATCAGCCAATAACAACATCCACACATAACAATCAGCCAATAACATCCACACATAACAATCAGCCAATAACGGCATCCACACATAACAATCAGCCAATAACGACATCCACACATAACAATCAGCCAATAACGGCATCCACACATAACAATCAGCCAATAACGACATCCACACATAACAATCAGCCAATAACGGCATCCACACATAACAATCAGCCAATAACGGCATCCACACATAACAATCAGCCAATAACGGCATCCACACATAACAATCAGCCAATAACATCCACACATAACAATCAGCCAATAACGGCATCCACACATAACAATCAGCCAATAACATCCACACATAACAATCAGCTAATAACGGCATCCACACATAACAATCAGCCAATAACATCCACACATAACAATCAGCCAATAACGGCATCCACACATAACAATCAGCCAATAACATCCACACATAACAATCAGCCAATAACGACATCCACACATAACAATCAGCCAATAACGACATCCACACATAACAATCAGCCAATAACGACATCCACACATAACAATCAGCCAATAACGGCATCCACACATAACAATCAGCCAATAACGGCATCCACACATAACAATCAGCCAATAACGGCATCCACACATAATGATCAGCCAATAACGGCATCCACACATAACAATCAGCCAATAACGGCATCCACAGATAACAATCAGCCAATAACGGCATCCACACATAACGATCAGCCAATAACGGCATCCACACATAACAATCAGCCAATAACGGCATCCACACATAACAATCAGCCAATAACGGCATCCACACATAACAATCAGCCAATAACGGCATCCACACATAACAATCAGCCAATAACGGCATCCACACATAACAATCAGCCAATAACATCCACACATAACAATCAGCCAATAACGACATCCACACATAACAATCAGCCAATAACGGCATCCACACATAACAATCAGCCAATAACGGCATCCACACATAACAATCAGCCAATAACAACATCCACACATAACGATCAGCCAATAACGGCATCCACACATAACAATCAGCCAATAACAACATCCACACATAACGATCAGCCAATAACGGCATCCACACATAACAATCAGCCAATAACATCCACACATAACAATCAGCCAATAACGGCATCCACACATAACAATCAGCCAATAACGGCATCCACACATAACAATCAGCCAATAACATCCACACATAACAATCAGCCAATAACGGCATCCACACATAACAATCAGCCAATAACGGCATCCACACATAACAATCAGCCAATAACGGCATCCACACATAACAATCAGCCAATAACATCCACACATAACAATCAGCCAATAACGACATCCACACATAACAATCAGCCAATAACGGCATCCACACATAACAATCAGCCAATAACGACATCCACACATAACAGTCAGCCAATAACGGCATCCACACATAACAATCAGCCAATAACGGCATCCACACATAACAATCAGCCAATAACGACATCCACACATAACAATCAGCCAATAACATCCACACATAACAATCAGCCAATAACGGCATCCACACATAACAATCAGCCAATAACGGCATCCACACATAACAATCAGCCAATAACATCCACACATAACAATCAGCCAATAACGACATCCACACATAACAATCAGCCAATAACGGCATCCACACATAACAATCAGCCAATAACGACATCCACACATAACAGTCAGCCAATAACGGCATCCACACATAACGATCAGCCAATAACGGCATCCACACATAACAATCAGCCAATAACGGCATCCACACATAACAATCAGCCAATAACATCCACACATAACAATCAGCCAATAACGGCATCCACACATAACAATCAGCCAATAACATCCACACATAACAATCAGCCAATAACGACATCCACACATAACAATCAGCCAATAACGGCATCCACACATAACAATCAGCCAATAACGGCATCCACACATAACAATCAGCCAATAACGGCATCCACACATAACAATCAGCCAATAACATCCACACATAACAATCAGCCAATAACATCCACACATAACAATCAGCCAATAACGGCATCCACACATAACAATCAGCCAATAACGGCATCCACACATAACAATCAGCCAATAACGGCATCCACACATAACAATCAGCCAATAACGGCATCCACACATAACAATCAGCCAATAACATCCACACATAACAATCAGCCAATAACGGCATCCACACATAACAATCAGCCAATAACATCCACACATAACAATCAGCCAATAACGGCATCCACACATAACAATCAGCCAATAACGACATCCACACATAACAATCAGCCAATAACATCCACACATAACAATCAGCCAATAACGACATCCACACATAACAATCAGCCAATAACGGCATCCACACATAACAATCAGCCAATAACGGCATCCACACATAACAATCAGCCAATAACGGCATCCACACATAACAATCAGCCAATAACGGCATCCACACATAACGATCAGCCAATAACGGCATCCACACATAACAATCAGCCAATAACGGCATCCACACATAACAATCAGCCAATAACGACATCCACACATAACAATCAGCCAATAACGGCATCCACACATAACGATCAGCCAATAACGACATCCACACATAACAATCAGCCAATAACGGCATCCACACATAACAATCAGCCAATAACGGCATCCACACATAACAATCAGCCAATAACGGCATCCGCACATAACAATCAGCCAATAACAGCATCCACACATAACAATCAGCCAATAACGGCATCCACACATAACAATCAGCCAATAACATCCACACATAACAATCAGCCAATAACGACATCCACACATAACAATCAGCCAATAACGACATCCACACATAACAATCAGCCAATAACGGCATCCACACATAACAATCAGCCAATAACGGCATCCACACATAACAATCAGCCAATAACAGCATCCACACTTAACAATCAGCCAATAACGGCATCCACACATAACAATCAGCCAATAACATCCACACATAACAATCAGCCAATAACGGCATCCACACATAACAATCAGCCAATAACGACATCCACACATAACAATCAGCCAATAACGGCATCCACACATAACAATCAGCCAATAACGGCATCCACACATAACGATCAGCCAATAACATCCACACATAACAATCAGCCAATAACGACATCCACACATAACGATCAGCCAATAACGGCATCCACACATAACAA
Source organism: Hyperolius riggenbachi (assembly GCF_040937935.1). Classification (NCBI taxonomy): domain Eukaryota; kingdom Metazoa; phylum Chordata; class Amphibia; order Anura; family Hyperoliidae; genus Hyperolius; species Hyperolius riggenbachi. The sequence goes on from NC_090656.1 coordinate 242,617,212, forward strand.
TCAGCCAATAACGGCATCCACACATAACAATCAGCCAATAACGACATCCACACATAACAATCAGCCAATAACGACATCCACACATAACGATCAGCCAATAACGACATCCGCACATAACAATCACCTAATAACATCCACACATAACAATCAGCCAATAACGACATCCACACATAACGATCAGCCAATAACGACATCCACACATAACGATCAGCCAATAACGACATCCACACATAACGATCAGCCAATAACGGCATCCACACATAACAATCAGCCAATAACGACATCCACACATAACGATCAGCCAATAACGACATCCACACATAACGATCAGCCAATAACGGCATCCACACATAACGATCAGCCAATAACGGCATCCACACATAACGATCAGCCAATAACGGCATCCACACATAACAATCAGCCAATAACGGCATCCACACATAACAATCAGCCAATAACGGCATCCACACATAACAATCAGCCAATAACGGCATCCACACATAACGATCAGCCAATAACGGCATCCACACATAACAATCAGCCAATAACGACATCCACACATAACAATCAGCCAATAACGACATCCGCACATAACAATCAGCCAATAACGGCATCCGCACATAACAATCAGCCAATAACGACATCCACACATAACAATCAGCCAATAACGACATCCACACATAACAATCAGCCAATAACATCCACACATAACAATCAGCCAATAACGGCATCCACACATAACAATCAGCCAATAACGGCATCCACACATAACAATCAGCCAATAACATCCACACATAACAATCAGCCAATAACGGCATCCACACATAACGATCAGCCAATAACGGCATCCACACATAACAATCAGCCAATAACGGCATCCACACATAACAATCAGCCAATAACAACATCCACACATAACAATCAGCCAATAACGACATCCACACATAACAATCAGCCAATAACGGCATCCACACATAACAATCAGCCAATAACGACATCCACACATAACAATCAGCCAATAACGGCATCCACACATAACAATCAGCCAATAACGGCATCCACACATAACAATCAGCCAATAACAACATCCACACATAACAATCAGCCAATAACGGCATCCGCACATAACAATCAGCCAATAACGGCATCCACACATAACAATCAGCCAATAACGACATCCACACATAACAATCAGCCAATAACGGCATCCACACATAACAATCAGCCAATAACGGCATCCACACATAACAATCAGCCAATAACAGCATCCACACATAACAATCAGCCAATAACGGCATCCACACATAACAATCAGCCAATAACGGCATCCACACATAACAATCAGCCAATAACGGCATCCACACATAACAATCAGCCAATAACATCCACACATAACAATCAGCCAATAACGGCATCCACACATAACAATCAGCCAATAACATCCACACATAACAATCAGCCAATAACGGCATCCACACATAACAATCAGCCAATAACTACATCCACACATAACAATCAGCCAATAACGGCATCCACACATAACAATCAGCCAATAACGGCATCCGCACATAACAATCAGCCAATAACGGCATCCACACATAACAATCAGCCAATAACGGCATCCACACATAACAATCAGCCAATAACGGCATCCACACATAACAATCAGCCAATAACATCCACACATAACAATCAGCCAATAACGGCATCCACACATAACAATCAGCCAATAACATCCACACATAACAATCAGCCAATAACGGCATCCACACATAACAATCAGCCAATAACGACATCCACACATAACAATCAGCCAATAACGGCATCCACACATAACAATCAGCCAATAACGACATCCACACATAACAATCAGCCAATAACATCCACACATAACAATCAGCCAATAACATCCACACATAACAATCAGCCAATAACGACATCCACACATAACAATCAGCCAATAACGACATCCACACATAACAATCAGCCAATAACGGCATCCACACATAACAATCAGCCAATAACGGCATCCACACATAACAATCAGCCAATAACGGCATCCACACATAATGATCAGCCAATAACGGCATCCACACATAACAATCAGCCAATAACGGCATCCACACATAACAATCAGCCAATAACGGCATCCACACATAACGATCAGCCAATAACGGCATCCACACATAACAATCAGCCAATAACGGCATCCACACATAACAATCAGCCAATAACGGCATCCACACATAACAATCAGCCAATAACGGCATCCACACATAACAATCAGCCAATAACGGCATCCACACATAACAATCAGCCAATAACATCCACACATAACAATCAGCCAATAACGACATCCACACATAACAATCAGCCAATAACGGCATCCACACATAACAATCAGCCAATAACGGCATCCACACATAACAATCAGCCAATAACAACATCCACACATAACGATCAGCCAATAACGGCATCCACACATAACAATCAGCCAATAACAACATCCACACATAACGATCAGCCAATAACGGCATCCACACATAACAATCAGCCAATAACATCCACACATAACAATCAGCCAATAACGGCATCCACACATAACAATCAGCCAATAACGGCATCCACACATAACAATCAGCCAATAACATCCACACATAACAATCAGCCAATAACGGCATCCACACATAACGATCAGCCAATAACAACATCCACACATAACAATCAGCCAATAACATCCACACATAACAATCAGCCAATAACGGCATCCACACATAACAATCAGCCAATAACGACATCCACACATAACAATCAGCCAATAACGGCATCCACACATAACAATCAGCCAATAACGACATCCACACATAACAATCAGCCAATAACGGCATCCACACATAACAATCAGCCAATAACGGCATCCACACATAACAATCAGCCAATAACATCCACACATAACAATCAGCCAATAACATCCACACATAACAATCAGCCAATAACGACATCCACACATAACAATCAGCCAATAACGACATCCACACATAACAATCAGCCAATAACGGCATCCACACATAACAATCAGCCAATAACGGCATCCACACATAACAATCAGCCAATAACGGCATCCACACATAATGATCAGCCAATAACGGCATCCACACATAACAATCAGCCAATAACGGCATCCACACATAACAATCAGCCAATAACGGCATCCACACATAACGATCAGCCAATAACGGCATCCACACATAACAATCAGCCAATAACGGCATCCACACATAACAATCAGCCAATAACGGCATCCACACATAACAATCAGCCAATAACGGCATCCACACATAACAATCAGCCAATAACGGCATCCACACATAACAATCAGCCAATAACATCCACACATAACAATCAGCCAATAACGACATCCACACATAACAATCAGCCAATAACGGCATCCACACATAACAATCAGCCAATAACGGCATCCACACATAACAATCAGCCAATAACAACATCCACACATAACGATCAGCCAATAACGGCATCCACACATAACAATCAGCCAATAACAACATCCACACATAACGATCAGCCAATAACGGCATCCACACATAACAATCAGCCAATAACATCCACACATAACAATCAGCCAATAACGGCATCCACACATAACAATCAGCCAATAACGGCATCCACACATAACAATCAGCCAATAACATCCACACATAACAATCAGCCAATAACGGCATCCACACATAATGATCAGCCAATAACAACATCCACACATAACAATCAGCCAATAACATCCACACATAACAATCAGCCAATAACGGCATCCACACATAACAATCAGCCAATAACGGCATCCACACATAACAATCAGCCAATAACATCCACACATAACAATCAGCCAATAACGACATCCACACATAACAATCAGCCAATAACGGCATCCACACATAACAATCAGCCAATAACGACATCCACACATAACAGTCAGCCAATAACGGCATCCACACATAACGATCAGCCAATAACGGCATCCACACATAACGATCAGCCAATAACAACATCCACACATAACAATCAGCCAATAACGGCATCCACACATAACAATCAGCCAATAACGGCATCCACACATAACAATCAGCCAATAACGGCATCCACACATAACAGTCAGCCAATAACGGCATCCACACATAACGATCAGCCAATAACGGCATCCACACATAACAGTCAGCCAATAACGGCATCCACACATAACGATCAGCCAATAACAACATCCACACATAACAATCAGCCAATAACGGCATCCACACATAACAATCAGCCAATAACAACATCCACACATAACAATCAGCCAATAACGGCATCCACACATAACAATCAGCCAATAACGGCATCCACACATAATGATCAGCCAATAACGGCATCCACACATAACAATCAGCCAATAACATCCACACATAACAATCAGCCAATAACGGCATCCACACATAACGATCAGCCAATAACGGCATCCACACATAACAATCAGCCAATAACGGCATCCACACATAACAATCAGCCAATAACGGCATCCACACATAACGATCAGCCAATAACATCCACACATAACAATCAGCCAATAACGGCATCCACACATAACAATCAGCCAATAACGGCATCCACACATAACAATCAGCCAATAACGGCATCCACACATAACAATCAGCCAATAACAGCATCCACACATAACAATCAGCCAATAACGGCATCCACACATAACAATCAGCCAATAACATCCACACATAACAATCAGCCAATAACGGCATCCACACATAACAATCAGCCAATAACGGCATCCACACATAACAATCAGCCAATAACGGCATCCACACATAACAATCAGCCAATAACGGCATCCACACATAACGATCAGCCAATAACGGCATCCACACATAACAATCAGCCAATAACGGCATCCACACATAACAATCAGCCAGTAACATCCACACATAACAATCAGCCAATAACATCCACACATAACAATCAGCCAATAACGGCATCCACACATAACAATCAGCCAATAACGGCATCCACACATAACAATCAGCCAATAACATCCACACATAACGATCAGCCAATAACGGCATCCACACATAACAATCAGCCAATAACGGCATCCACACATAACAATCAGCCAATAACGGCATCCACACATAACAATCAGCCAATAACGGCATCCACACATAACAATCAGCCAATAACGGCATCCACACATAACAATCAGCCAATAACGGCATCCACACATAACAATCAGCCAATAACGGCATCCACACATAACAATCAGCCAATAACGGCATCCACACATAACAATCAGCCAATAACATCCACACATAACAATCAGCCAATAACGGCATCCACACATAACAATCAGCCAATAACATCCACACATAACAATCAGCCAATAACATCCACACATAACAATCAGCCAATAACGGCATCCACACATAACAATCAGCCAATAACGGCATCCACACATAACGAACAGCCAATAACGGCATCCACACATAACAATCAGCCAATAACGCCATCCACACATAACAATCAGCCAATAACGACATCCACACATAACAATCAGCCAATAACATCCACACATAACAATCAGCCAATAACGGCATCCACACATAACAATCAGCCAATAACGACATCCACACATAACAATCAGCCAATAACATCCACACATAACAATCAGCCAATAACGGCATCCACACATAACAATCAGCCAATAACGGCATCCGCACATAACAATCAGCCAATAACATCCACACATAACGATCAGCCAATAACATCCACACATAACAATCAGCCAATAACGGCATCCACACATAACGATCAGCCAATAACATCCACACATAACAATCAGCCAATAACATCCACACATAACAATCAGCCAATAACAACATCCACACATAACGATCAGCCAATAACGGCATCCACACATAACAATCAGCCAATAACAACATCCACACATAACAATCAGCCAATAACGGCATCCACACATAACAATCAGCCAATAACGGCATCCACACATAACAATCAGCCAATAACGGCATCCGCACATAACAATCAGCCAATAACATCCACACATAACAATCAGCCAATAACGGCATCCACACATAACAATCAGCCAATAACGGCATCCGCACATAACAATCAGCCAATAACGGCATCCACACATAACAATCAGCCAATAACGGCATCCACACATAACAATCAGCCAATAACAACATCCACACATAACAATCAGCCAATAACGGCATCCACACATAACAATCAGCCAATAACGGCATCCACACATAACAATCAGCCAATAACATCCACACATAACAATCAGCCAATAACGGCATCCACACATAACAATCAGCCAATAACCACATCCACACATAACGATCAGCCAATAACGGCATCCACACATAACAATCAGCCAATAACGGCATCCACACATAACAATCAGCCAATAACGGCATCCACACATAACAATCAGCCAATAACGGCATCCACACATAACGATCAGCCAATAACGGCATCCACACATAACAATCAGCCAATAACGGCATCCACACATAACAATCAGCCAATAACGGCATCCACACATAACAATCAGCCAATAACGACATCCACACATAACAATCAGCCAATAACGGCATCCACACATAACAATCAGCCAATAACGGCATCCACACATAACAATCAGCCAATAACGACATCCACACATAACAATCAGCCAATAACGACATCCACACATAACAATCAGCCAATAACGGCATCCACACATAACAATCAGCCAATAACGGCATCCACACATAACAATCAGCCAATAACAGCATCCACACATAACAATCAGCCAATAACGGCATCCACACATAACAATCAGCCAATAACATCCACACATAACAATCAGCCAATAACGGCATCCACACATAACAATCAGCCAATAACGACATCCACACATAACAATCAGCCAATAACGGCATCCACACATAACAATCAGCCAATAACGGCATCCACACATAACGATCAGCCAATAACATCCACACATAACAATCAGCCAATAACGACATCCACACATAACGATCAGCCAATAACGGCATCCACACATAACAATCAGCCAATAACGGCATCCACACATAACAATCAGCCAATAACGACATCCACACATAACAATCAGCCAATAACGACATCCACACATAACGATCAGCCAATAACGACATCCGCACATAACAATCAGCCAATAACATCCACACATAACAATCAGCCAATAACGACATCCACACATAACGATCAGCCAATAACGACATCCACACATAACGATCAGCCAATAACGACATCCACACATAACGATCAGCCAATAACGGCATCCACACATAACAATCAGCCAATAACGACATCCACACATAACGATCAGCCAATAACGACATCCACACATAACGATCAGCCAATAACGGCATCCACACATAACGATCAGCCAATAACGGCATCCACACATAACGATCAGCCAATAACGGCATCCACACATAACAATCAGCCAATAACGGCATCCACACATAACAATCAGCCAATAACGGCATCCACACATAACAATCAGCCAATAACGGCATCCACACATAACGATCAGCCAATAACGGCATCCACACATAACAATCAGCCAATAACGACATCCACACATAACAATCAGCCAATAACGACATCCGCACATAACAATCAGCCAATAACGGCATCCGCACATAACAATCAGCCAATAACGACATCCACACATAACAATCAGCCAATAACGACATCCACACATAACAATCAGCCAATAACATCCACACATAACAATCAGCCAATAACGGCATCCACACATAACAATCAGCCAATAACGGCATCCACACATAACAATCAGCCAATAACATCCACACATAACAATCAGCCAATAACGGCATCCACACATAACAATCAGCCAATAACGACATCCACACATAACAGTCAGCCAATAACGGCATCCACACATAACGATCAGCCAATAACGGCATCCACACATAACAATCAGCCAATAACGGCATCCACACATAACAATCAGCCAATAACATCCACACATAACAATCAGCCAATAACGGCATCCACACATAACAATCAGCCAATAACATCCACACATAACAATCAGCCAATAACGGCATCCACACATAACAATCAGCCAATAACATCCACACATAACAATCAGCCAATAACGGCATCCACACATAACAATCAGCCAATAACATCCACACATAACAATCAGCCAATAACGGCATCCACACATAACAATCAGCCAATAACATCCACACATAACAATCAGCCAATAACGGCATCCACACATAACAATCAGCCAATAACGGCATCCACACATAACGATCAGCCAATAACGGCATCCACACATAACAATCAGCCAATAACATCCACACATAACGATCAGCCAATAACATCCACACATAACAATCAGCCAATAACGGCATCCACACATAACAATCAGCCAATAACATCCACACATAACAATCAGCCAATAACGGCATCCACACATAACAATCAGCCAATAACGGCATCCACACATAACAATCAGCCAATAACGGCATCCACACATAACAATCAGCCAATAACGGCATCCACACATAACGATCAGCCAATAACGGCATCCACACATAACAATCAGCCAATAACGGCATCCACACATAACGATCAGCCAATAACGGCATCCACACATAACAATCAGCCAATAACGACATCCGCACATAACAATCAGCCAATAACATCCACACATAACAATCAGCCAATAACAACATCCACACATAACAATCAGCCAATAACATCCACACATAACAATCAGCCAATAACGGCATCCACACATAACAATCAGCCAATAACGACATCTGCACATAACGATCAGCCAATAACGGCATCCACACATAACAATCAGCCAATAACGGCATCCGCACATAACAATCAGCCAATAACGGCATCCACACATAACAATCAGCCAATAACGGCATCCGCACATAACAATCAGCCAATAACATCCACACATAACAATCAGCCAATAACGGCATCCACACATAACAATCAGCCAATAACGGCATCCACACATAACAATCAGCCAATAACGGCATCCACACATAATGATCAGCCAATAACGGCATCCACACATAACAATCAGCCAATAACATCCACACATAACAATCAGCCAATAACGGCATCCACACATAACGATCAGCCAATAACGGCATCCACACATAACAATCAGCCAATAACGGCATCCACACATAACAATCAGCCAATAACGGCATCCACACATAACGATCAGCCAATAACATCCACACATAACAATCAGCCAATAACGGCATCCACACATAACAATCAGCCAATAACGGCATCCACACATAACAATCAGCCAATAACGGCATCCACACATAACAATCAGCCAATAACAGCATCCACACATAACAATCAGCCAATAACGGCATCCACACATAACAATCAGCCAATAACATCCACACATAACAATCAGCCAATAACGGCATCCACACATAACAATCAGCCAATAACGGCATCCACACATAACAATCAGCCAATAACGGCATCCACACATAACAATCAGCCAATAACGGCATCCACACATAACGATCAGCCAATAACGGCATCCACACATAACAATCAGCCAATAACGGCATCCACACATAACAATCAGCCAGTAACATCCACACATAACAATCAGCCAATAACATCCACACATAACAATCAGCCAATAACGGCATCCACACATAACAATCAGCCAATAACGACATCCACACATATCAGCCAATAACGACATCCACACATAACAATCAGCCAATAACGGCATCCACACATAACAATCAGCCAATAACGACATCCACACATATCAGCCAATAACGACATCCACACATAACAATCAGCCAATAACATCCACACATAACAATCAGCCAATAACATCCACACATAACAATCAGCCAATAACGGCATCCACACATAACAATCAGCCAATAACGGCATCCACACATAACAATCAGCCAATAACGGCATCCACACATAACAATCAGCCAATAACGGCATCCGCACATAACAATCAGCCAATAACATCCACACATAACAATCAGCCAATAACGACATCCACACATAACAATCAGCCAATAACATCCACACATAACAATCAGCCAATAACGGCATCCACACATAACAATCAGCCAATAACGGCATCCACACATAACAATCAGCCAATAACGGCATCCACACATAACGATCAGCCAATAACGGCATCCACACATAACAATCAGCCAATAACGGCATCCACACATAACAATCAGCCAATAACATCCACACATAACAATCAGCCAATAACGGCATCCACACATAACAATCAGCCAATAACGACATCCACACATAACAATCAGCCAATAACGGCATCCACACATAACAATCAGCCAATAACGACATCCACACATAACAATCAGCCAATAACGGCATCCACACATAACAATCAGCCAATAACGGCATCCACACATAACAATCAGCCAATAACATCCACACATAACAATCAGCCAATAACGGCATCCGCACATAACAATCAGCCAATAACGGCATCCACACATAACAATCAGCCAATAACGGCATCCACACATAACAATCAGCCAATAACGGCATCCACACATACCGATCAGCCAATAACGACATCCACACATAACAATCAGCCAATAACGGCATCCACACATAACAATCAGCCAATAACGGCATCCACACATAACAATCAGCCAATAACATCCACACATAACAATCAGCCAATAACGGCATCCACACATAACAATCAGCCAATAACGGCATCCACACATAACAATCAGCCAATAACGGCATCCACACATAACAATCAGCCAATAACATCCACACATAACGATCAGCCAATAACGGCATCCACACATAACAATCAGCCAATAACGGCATCCACACATAACAATCAGCCAATAACATCCACACATAACAATCAGCCAATAACGGCATCCGCACATAACAATCAGCCAATAACGGCATCCACACATAACAATCAGCCAATAACGGCATCCACACATAACAATCAGCCAATAACGGCATCCACACATAACAATCAGCCAATAACGGCATCCACACATACCGATCAGCCAATAACGACATCCACACATAACAATCAGCCAATAACGGCATCCACACATAACAATCAGCCAATAACATCCACACATAACAATCAGCCAATAACGGCATCCACACATAACAATCAGCCAATAACGGCATCCACACATAACGATCAGCCAATAACGGCATCCACACATAACGATCAGCCAATAACGGCATCCACACATAACAATCAGCCAATAACGGCATCCACACATAACGATCAGCCAATAACATCCACACATAACAATCAGCCAATAACGGCATCCACACATAACAATCAGCCAATAACATCCACACATAACAATCAGCCAATAACGGCATCCACACATAACAATCAGCCAATAACGACATCCACACATAACAATCAGCCAATAACGGCATCCACACATAACAATCAGCCAATAACGACATCCACACATAACAATCAGCCAATAACGGCATCCACACATAACAATCAGCCAATAACGGCATCCACACATAACAATCAGCCAATAACATCCACACATAACAATCAGCCAATAACGGCATCCACACATAACAATCAGCCAATAACGGCATCCACACATAACAATCAGCCAATAACGGCATCCGCACATAACAATCAGCCAATAACGGCATCCACACATAACAATCAGCCAATAACGGCATCCACACATAACAATCAGCCAATAACGGCATCCACACATAACAATCAGCCAATAACGACATCCGCACATAACAATCAGCCAATAACGGCATCCACACATAACAATCAGCCAATAACATCCACACATAACAATCAGCCAATAACGGCATCCACACATAACAATCAGCCAATAACGGCATCCACACATAACAATCAGCCAATAACATCCACACATAACAATCAGCCAATAACGGCATCCACACATAACGATCAGCCAATAACATCCACACATAACAATCAGCCAATAACGGCATCCACACATAACAATCAGCCAATAACGGCATCCACACATAACAATCAGCCAATAACGGCATCCACACATAACAATCAGCCAATAACGGCATCCACACATAACGATCAGCCAATAACGGCATCCACACATAACAATCAGCCAATAACGACATCCACACATAACAATCAGCCAATAACGACATCCGCACATAACAATCAGCCAATAACGGCATCCGCACATAACAATCAGCCAATAACGACATCCACACATAACAATCAGCCAATAACGACATCCACACATAACAATCAGCCAATAACATCCACACATAACAATCAGCCAATAACGGCATCCACACATAACAATCAGCCAATAACGGCATCCACACATAACAATCAGCCAATAACATCCACACATAACAATCAGCCAATAACGGCATCCACACATAACGATCAGCCAATAACGGCATCCACACATAACAATCAGCCAATAACGGCATCCACACATAACAATCAGCCAATAACATCCACACATAACAATCAGCCAATAACGGCATCCACACATAACAATCAGCCAATAACGACATCCACACATAACAATCAGCCAATAACGGCATCCACACATAACAATCAGCCAATAACGGCATCCACACATAACAATCAGCCAATAACGGCATCCACACATAACAATCAGCCAATAACGGCATCCACACATAACAATCAGCCAATAACGGCATCCACACATAACAATCAGCCAATAACATCCACACATAACAATCAGCCAATAACGGCATCCACACATAACAATCAGCCAATAACGGCATCCACACATAACGATCAGCCAATAACGGCATCCACACATAACAATCAGCCAATAACGACATCCGCACATAACAATCAGCCAATAACATCCACACATAACAATCAGCCAATAACAACATCCACACATAACAATCAGCCAATAACGACATCCACACATAACAATCAGCCAATAACGGCATCCACACATAACAATCAGCCAATAACGACATCTGCACATAACGATCAGCCAATAACGGCATCCACACATAACAATCAGCCAATAACGGCATCCGCACATAACAATCAGCCAATAACGGCATCCACACATAACAATCAGCCAATAACGGCATCCGCACATAACAATCAGCCAATAACATCCACACATAACAATCAGCCAATAACGACATCCACACATAACAATCAGCCAATAACGGCATCCACACATAACAATCAGCCAATAACGGCATCCACACATAACAATCAGCCAATAACGGCATCCGCACATAACAATCAGCCAATAACGGCATCCACACATAACAATCAGCCAATAACGGCATCCACACATAACAATCAGCCAATAACATCCACACATAACGATCAGCCAATAACGGCATCCACACATAACAATCAGCCAATAACGGCATCCACACATAACAATCAGCCAATAACGGCATCCACACATAACAATCAGCCAATAACGGCATCCACACATAACAATCAGCCAATAACGGCATCCACACATAACAATCAGCCAATAACGGCATCCACACATAACAATCAGCCAATAACGGCATCCACACATAACAATCAGCCAATAACGGCATCCACACATAACAATCAGCCAATAACATCCACACATAACAATCAGCCAATAACGGCATCCACACATAACAATCAGCCAATAACATCCACACATAACAATCAGCCAATAACATCCACACATAACAATCAGCCAATAACGGCATCCACACATAACAATCAGCCAATAACGGCATCCACACATAACGATCAGCCAATAACGGCATCCACACATAACAATCAGCCAATAACGCCATCCACACATAACAATCAGCCAATAACGACATCCACACATAACAATCAGCCAATAACATCCACACATAACAATCAGCCAATAACGGCATCCACACATAACAATCAGCCAATAACGACATCCACACATAACAATCAGCCAATAACATCCACACATAACAATCAGCCAATAACGGCATCCACACATAACAATCAGCCAATAACGGCATCCGCACATAATGATCAGCCAATAACGGCATCCACACATAACAATCAGCCAATAACAACATCCACACATAACAATCAGCCAATAACGGCATCCACACATAACAATCAGCCAATAACGGCATCCACACATAACAATCAGCCAATAACGGCATCCGCACATAACAATCAGCCAATAACATCCACACATAACAATCAGCCAATAACGGCATCCACACATAACAATCAGCCAATAACGGCATCCGCACATAACAATCAGCCAATAACGGCATCCACACATAACAATCAGCCAATAACGGCATCCACACATAACAATCAGCCAATAACAACATCCACACATAACAATCAGCCAATAACGGCATCCACACATAACAATCAGCCAATAACGGCATCCACACATAACAATCAGCCAATAACATCCACACATAACAATCAGCCAATAACGACATCCACACATAACAATCAGCCAATAACGGCATCCGCACATAACAATCAGCCAATAACGGCATCCACACATAACAATCAGCCAATAACATCCACACATAACAATCAGCCAATAACGGCATCCACACATAACAATCAGCCAATAACGGCATCCACACATAACAATCAGCCAATAACGGCATCCACACATAACAATCAGCCAATAACGGCATCCACACATAACAATCAGCCAATAACGGCATCCACACATAACAATCAGCCAATAACATCCACACATAACAATCAGCCAATAACGGCATCCACACATAACAATCAGCCAATAACGGCATCCGCACATAACAATCAGCCAATAACATCCACACATAACAATCAGCCAATAACATCCACACATAACAATCAGCCAATAACATCCACACATAACGATCAGCCAATAACGGCATCCACACATAACAATCAGCCAATAACGACATCCACACATAACAATCAGCCAATAACGACATCCGCACATAACAATCAGCCAATAACGGCATCCACACATAACGATCAGCCAATAACGGCATCCACACATAACAATCAGCCAATAACATCCACACATAACAATCAGCCAATAACGGCATCCACACATAACAATCAGCCAATAACGGCATCCGCACATAACAATCAGCCAATAACATCCACACATAACAATCAGCCAATAACATCCACACATAACAATCAGCCAATAACATCCACACATAACGATCAGCCAATAACGGCATCCACACATAACAATCAGCCAATAACGACATCCACACATAACAATCAGCCAATAACGACATCCGCACATAACAATCAGCCAATAACGGCATCCACACATAACGATCAGCCAATAACGGCATCCACACATAACAATCAGCCAATAACGACATCCACACATAACAATCAGCCAATAACGACATCCGCACATAACAATCAGCCAATAACGGCATCCACACATAACGATCAGCCAATAACGGCATCCACACATAACGATCAGCCAATAACGGCATCCACACATAACAATCAGCCAATAACAACATCCACACATAACAATCAGCCAATAACAACATCCACACATAACAATCAGCCAATAACAACATCCACACATAACAATCAGCCAATAACGACATCCACACATAACGATCAGCCAATAACGACATCCACACATAACGATCAGCCAATAACGACATCCATACAGAGCAATCCGCATCCACAGGGGCAGCCGTTATTATAACTGCGTTCTACAAGAGACACACATCCTGCTACATAAATGTCCACCCAAGAATTAAAGTGACCCTAAAGTGAGAGGGATATGGTGGCTGCCATATGTATTTACTTCTAAAAAGGGCTGTGGAGTCGGTACAAAAAAAGCAACTGGTATTATTTCAAAATGAAAAATCCATATCCTTCTCAGTTTAGGTTCCCTTTAACAGGGCTGTGGATTTTGTACAAAAATCATGCGACCCCCGACTCCGACTCCACAGTCCTGTTTCTAAACAATGCAGATTGCCTGGCAGCCCTCCTGATCCTCTGCCTCTAATGCTTATAAGCCACAGCCCCTGAACAAGCATGCAGCAGATCAGGTGTTTCTGACATTATTGTCAGATCTGACTGGATTAGCTGCATGCTTGTTTCTGGTGTGATTCAGACACTACTGCAGCCAAATAGATCAGCAGGGCTTCCAGGCAACTGGTAGTATTTAAAAGGAAATAGATATGTCAGCCTCCATTTCATTCTCACTACAGGTTCCCTTTAAACAATGCCAGTTGATAGATCATTCTAACATCAGTAGTGTCTGAATCACACACCTGTAACAAGCATGCAGCTAATCCAGTCACACTTCAGACGCCTGATCTGCTGCATGCTTGTTCAGGGGCTAGTGGAGGATCATCAGGAGAGACAGGCAGTTTGTCATCCTCCATATCCCTCTCACTTCAGGGGTCCAGGCAGGGCTACATACCAGTATACAGCAATATATACAGGATCGTCTCAAAAAAATTAGCATATTGTGATAAAGTTCATTATTTTCTGTAATGTACTGATAAACATTAGACTTTCATATATTTCAGTTTCATTACACACAACTGAAGTAGTTCAAGCCTTTTATTGTTTTATTATTGATGATTTTGGCACACAGCTCATGAAAACCCAAATTTCTTATCTCAGAAAATTAGCATATTTCATCCGACCAATAAAAGAAAAGTGTTTTTATAACAAAAAAAGTCAACCTTCAAATAATTATGAGAAAAAGCGAGAACACCAAGAGCCCAATATAGTGTAGTATGTACTGGTAATGTATCATTGATAGAGTAATAATATTAATTTAATACTCACAAACCAGGGTTACCAAGCAGTCATAGCAGGTGGGGAGATTGTCCTGACCCCACTCAGGATTAAAAAGTCGCTCTCTGTAGTAGAAGGAGGAAGGGTACAACCCTCCACCAAGGGTGGACTTGATATAGATAATAGGATAACAGAGGCGCCAATAGGATAAAAATCACTAAAAGAACTTAAAAACCCATCTTGGTAATAGAGGAGGCAGTGGTGGACTCACCCCCTCCAAGCAGAACATACGACTGGATTTTCAGTCAAAACTATTTTATTGGATACACCAAATAAAGTGCAACGCGTTTCGCGGGATACAAACCCGCTTCATCAGGCAATAACAGATAGGAGTAAACAGCATCTGCCAGTATCATCAACACTGAGCGCCTCTGTCATATGATTGATGAAGAATGAGCTGCGTCTCTGAGCAGCGTGCCGTATGACGGGGGAGGGGCTTCTATGGCTGTAGATTCAAAGGTTTGTCATTATCAGGAGACCCTCTCCCCGCTCCTCCAGCGGTTCTCATTGTGATTTGTGAATAGGGGGAGGGGGAGATTTGATGAGCGCACCCGCTGGAGGAAGAGCAGGAGCAGACAAAATGTACTGACGGTCCTCGTCACTGCCATGGCAACCCCATCACCCAGTCACAGCCACTAATTCAGGGGACAGCAGAATGTATTGACAGTCCTCATCACTGCCATGGTAACCCCGTCATCAAGCCACAGCCACTAATACAGGAGAAAGCAGAATGTACTGACAGTCCTAGTCACTGCCACGGTAATCCCGTCACCCAGCCACTAATACAGGAGAAGGCAGAATGTACTGACAGTCCTCGTCTCTGCCATGGTAACACCGTCACCCAGCCACTAATACAGGAGAAGGCAGAATGTACTGACAGTCCTCGTCTCTGCCATGGTAAACCTGCCTCCTAGCCACTAATATTTATATAGAATTAATACCAGTCAAATAAAGAGACTGATTATTGGCCAATTAAAAACAAACAAATTTGCTTTCAGCTCAATTAAGGAGCAATTTCCCGCTAATGAGATATTAAAAGGTGTTTATCGTCAGAAGGACCTTTTAATAAAACGCCGGAACCAAAGTGGATGTTGGGAATCAGTTTAATGATCTTGATGTATTATTATTACTGTTATAATTGTTCTGTATGGCCTGTTGTGGCCTGGATTTTAATTGACTTACTTAGTACAGACTTTTAAGGACCTAATGATAATTGGGGGGGGGGGGATCAACTAATAAAGATCGCCTTAAAGGACAGCTGAAGTGAGTTATTGATTTTTGAGCATTATTCTTGATATTTGCAGTACCTGGGGAGGCGGAGCCTCTGCTTCCTCAGTCGTCCTACGTTACCCTGATCAGGCCCATGAAGAGTGGCCCCTCTGCCCTGTAGCACCCCCTGCTGGATCTCTGGTGGATCAGGTTTGTGCTGCTGCGCATGTGGTTGTGCTGCGCAGGGCTTCTTCCACAGACAGCTGAGCTGCTCCTAATGCTGGCGACAAGCTTTTATCCGGAGTCCCAGCGCTGAAACAGCCTGCGGAGGAGAATGAGGGAAGCCTCTTTAGGATCCAGATGATTCCCCCTCCCGAGTTCAATATCCAATAGGGTCCTTTTTTTCTCTCTCTAGGTATATTTAAATAAGAAGCTAATTACACCAGAGAGAAAATGTGTGCATCAACTAAGTGAACCTGACAAATCTGGCTTTGCAAATTTGGCCTATTGGCTAATCACGAGACATTGCTCATGCAAATAAGCATTTGCTTTCGCATGCCTTAATATGCAGGGTCAAAACCAAAAACCGCAAAACAATCGCCCTGCGGGAATTAGTTCATGCTACATAGCACTATCCAGGGGCGCCACGAGGAGGCTTCCCATTGCCCCCCAAAGCCAGATTTGTCAGGTTCACTTGGTTGATGCACACATTTCCTCTTTGGTGTAATTAATATTTAAGTAAAAACTCCAGTAAAAATAATGTAATAAAAAAGTGCATCATTTTTACAATAATTATGTATAAATGATTTAGTCAGTGTTTGAACGTTGTAAAAGCTTTCTTCTCCCTGATTTACATTCTGACATCATGGTGACATTTTTACTGCTGGCAGGTGATGTCACTGGAAGGAGATGCTGCTTGTTTTTTGGAAGTTGGAAACAGTTGTTGTTTCCCACAATGCAATGAGGTTCACAGACAGGAAACTGTCAGGACCATGGTCATGACATCACTCTGTGGGAGGGGTTTCACCATAATATCAGCCATACAGCGCCCCCTGATGATCTGTCTGAGAAAAGGAATAGATTTCTCATGTAAAAGGGGGTTCAGCTACTGACTGGGATGAAGTTCAATTCTTGGTCACAGTTTCTGTTTAAAAGAGGCCTACAAGACTATACAATAGAACATATAACTATATCCTGGGGAGAGCGGACAGACGCTGGCATATTGCATATTGCAGGTATTGGCCCTCGCACGTTGCAGCGTACCGTCTGTAGGCGTCGGGGGGTGAGGGGTGGTCTTGGGGAGAGCGGACGCTGGCATATTGCAGGTATTGGCCCTCGCACGTTGCAGCGTACCGTCTGTAGGCGTCTGGGGGTGAGGGGGGGGTCCCGGGGAGAGCGGACGCTGGCATATTGCAGTTATTGTCCCTCGAATGTTGCAGCGTACCGTCTGTAGGCGTTGGGGGGTGAGGGGGGGTCCCGGGGAGAGCGGACGCTGGCATATTGCAGGTATTGGCCCTCGCACGTTGCAGCGTACCGTCTGTAGGCGTCTGGGGGTGAGGGGGGGTCCCGGGGAGAGCGGACGCTGGCATATTGCAGTTATTGTCCCTCGAATGTTGCAGCGTACCGTCTGTAGGCGTTGGGGGGTGAGGGGGGGTCCCGGGGAGAGCGGACGCTGGCATATTGCAGGTATTGGCCCTCGCACGTTGCAGCGTACCGTCTGTAGGCGTCGGGGGGTGAGAGGGGGTCCCGGGGAGAGCGGACGCTGGCATATTGCAGGTATTGGCCCTTGCACGTTGCAGCGTACCGTCTGTAGGCGTCGGGGGGTGAGGGGTGGTCTTGGGGAGAGCGGACGCTGGCATATTGCAGGTATTGGCCCTCGCACGTTGCAGCGTACCGTCTGTAGGCGTCGGGGGGTGAGGGGGGGTCCCGGGGAGAGCAGACGCTGGCATATTGCAGGTATTGGCCCTCGCACGTTGCAGCGTACCGTCTGTAGGCGTCGGGGGGTGAGGGGTGGTCCCGGGGAGAGCGGACGCTGGCATATTGCAGGTATTGGCCCTCGCACGTTGCAGCGTACCGTCTGTAGGCGTCGGGGGGTGAGGGGGGGTCCCGGGGAGAGCGGACGCTGGCATATTGCAGGTATTGGCCCTCGCACGTTGCAGCGTACCGTCTGTAGGCGTCGGGGGGTGAGGGGGGGTCCCGGGGAGAGCGGACGCTGGCATATTGCAGTTATTGTCCCTCGAATGTTGCAGCGTACCGTCTGTAGGCGTTGGGGGGTGAGGGGGGGTCCCGGGGAGAGCGGACGCTGGCATATTGCAGGTATTGGCCCTCGCACGTTGCAGCGTACCGTCTGTAGGCGTCGGGGGGTGAGGGGTGGTCCCGGGGAGAGCGGACGCTGGCATATTGCAGGTATTGGCCCTCGCACGTTGCAGCGTACCGTCTGTAGGCGTCGGGGGGTGAGGGGGGGTCCCGGGGAGAGCGGACGCTGGCATATTGCAGGTATTGGCCCTCGCACGTTGCAGCGTACCGTCTGTAGGCGTCGGGGGGTGAGGGGTGGTCCCGGGGAGAGCGGACGCTGGCATATTGCAGTTATTGTCCCTCGAATGTTGCAGCGTACCGTCTGTAGGCGTTGGGGGGTGAGGGGGGGTCCCGGGGAGAGCGGACGCTGGCATATTGCAGGTATTGGCCCTCGCACGTTGCAGCGTACCGTCTGTAGGCGTCGGGGGGTGAGGGGTGGTCTTGGGGAGAGCGGACGCTGGCATATTGCAGTTATTGTCCCTCGAATGTTGCAGCGTACCGTCTGTAGGCGTCGGGGGGTGAGGGGGGGTCTTGGGGAGAGCGGACGCTGGCATATTGCAGTTATTGTCCCTCGAATGTTGCAGCGTACCGTCTGTAGGCGTCGGGGGGTGAGGGGGGGTCCCGGGGAGAGCGGACGCTGGCATATTGCAGGTATTGGCCCTCGCACGTTGCAGCGTACCGTCTGTAGGCGTCGGGGGGTGAGGGGTGGTCCCGGGGAGAGCGGACGCTGGCATATTGCAGTTATTGTCCCTCGAATGTTGCAGCGTACCGTCTGTAGGCGTTGGGGGGTGAGGGGGGTCCCGGGGAGTGCGGACGCTGGCATATTGCAGGTATTGGCCCTCGCACGTTGCAGCGTACCGTCTGTAGGCGTCGGGGGGTGAGGGGTGGTCCCGGGGAGAGCGGACGCTGGCATATTGCAGTTATTGTCCCTCGAATGTTGCAGCGTACCGTCTGTAGGCGTTGGGGGGTGAGGGGGGGTCCCGGGGAGAGCGGACGCTGGCATATTGCAGTTATTGTCCCTCGAATGTTGCAGCGTACCGTCTGTAGGCGTTGGGGGGTGAGGGGGGGTCCCGGGGAGTGCGGACGCTGGCATATTGCAGGTATTGGCCCTCGCACGTTGCAGCGTACCGTCTGTAGGCGTCGGGGGGTGAGGGGTGGTCCCGGGGAGAGCGGACGCTGGCATATTGCAGTTATTGTCCCTCGAATGTTGCAGCGTTCCGTCTGTAGGCGTCTTGGGGGAAGTCCCGGGGAGAGCAGACGCTGGCATGTTGCGATTGTCGCTCACAGGTTGTAGCGTACCGTCTGTAGGTGTCGGGGGGGGGGGGGGAGTCTTGGGAGGGGCTTAAGTCTCTGCTTTTTCTGGCGCTGCTCCCATTCTGACAGCGCACAGCACAATGCGCATTGTTTACCAGTATGAGTACTTAGTATGGATCCAGGTTTGTACAGATATCCCTCGGAGGAAGATAATAATTACAGCGGAGGGTGATGGGCGGCCAGCATATCAGCCTCATTAGCAGCAGCTCAGTTCCTTCTGCTTTACAAGTGGGGGGAGTATTGTGTGTCTTATATATTTTCTCATTTATTGGAAAAGGTTTGGCTGCATACGATGATGTGCGAGGATTCCTAGTCCCGTTGCACTTAAAGCAAACCTGATCTGAAAATTAAAAGTCAAAATAAACATAAACTTGTCATACTTACCTCCTGTGTAGTCTACTCATCAGTCTCTTTCCCCTCTCCTGCAACCTGTTTGTCCACTATGATCAAAGGAATTCTCCGTCCTCCATTTTTAAAATTGCCATTTCCCCACAACAGCTTCTGGGTCAGCACACTTTTAAACTTAAATATCGCCTACTTGAGCCATAGGGAAACATGGACATTACCTTGCATATCAGTTGTCCTTTCAGTTGTAACTGACAGCTGCTGATATATAACTGACCGCAACTGATATATTTCAGTTCTGACAAAATCTTGTCAGAAATGGAAGGAATCTCTGTAAGAAGAAATGAGCTTCTGAGAGGAACTGACAGTGACCCAAGTATGTAATATTCATTTACAGGTACATCATGTGTTTATTTTAAATGATTTTGCTCGGTTCAGGTTCCCTTTAAGAGCTGCAGTATGAGGAGGTGGGCTGAGTCAGGTGACCTGCGCAATTTAAACAGCGCCCAAGCAGCTATGCTATACATGTAAAAAGTAAAATCAATCGGCAGTAGAACGCAGCAGGACAGGGAAAAGCAGACACCCCAAAACAATTGCACTCAATCCCACGAGACCCAAAACGATAAGGGTTGGCAAGTGCCTAGCTCTGGGTAAATGTAGGTTGTTGTATAAGTAAATGGTGCGTGGTACGCTGTTGAGAGCAGAGTGGGGTAGAAACATGCAGACAGGTAAGATGTTTGTACACAAGTGATTTGCCATTTTCTGAAATCGCTGCACTTCTTCTGTATTTCAGTGGAGACACCATTTTCATGCATTCCTCTGCAATTAGCGTTTTGCATTGTTTCTGCATTTTAAATTAGGGCAACAGGCCTGGAATTGATTGTGTGCAAAGAGCGATAAGCGTTTTAATGCAAGTCAGTGGCATGCATAAAAATCGTTTTTTTTTCAAGAGAAATGGTGCCTTAATTTGAAGTTATTCCGATATGTTTTCAGGGAAATTCATTGATATTCAAGGAACTATTGCAAACCCAAAACTGACACACAAACGCATACAAGTCGCAAAATGCACAAGAAAGTTGAATGAAGAAACAAAGAACCCTGAAAATTGCAATTACAAATTCGCAATGAGAAGTGTGAACACCTTCTAAGACTTTTATAAGGGGTACATATGAAAATCTTGAGAGATACTGCTGTACACTGATCCATACAGCCCCTCAGTACTAGCAGAGTGAACCAGGTGGACGGCTAGGCTCGCTCTGCTATTCATACAGCCAGGATACAGCCCCTCACTACTAGCAGAGTGAACCAGGTGGACGGCTACGCTCGCTCTGCTATCACACAGTGGTTCTGGACCTGCAGGCAGTCCTGCGACTTTTCACTCTTATTAGAGTACAAGTTTTGAGTCATCTTCCATCCGTAGCAATGAATGTTGTACACAGTGAAGGGAATTGTTCTGCATTCTCTATTGTGCTGGTTGTAAGATATCTGCTCAGTCAGGCAGATGAGTGAATTCCATACTGGTGGCTGCACACTCCTCATCGCGGGTAGCTGGATTCTGTGGCACTGTACTGGCAGCTGTCACTTTGGCTGGATGACTAATTGCTTTTCCCTGGGAGACTGCTGTTGTGACTCCTGTGGGAGACTGCCGTTGTGACTCCTGTGGGAGACTGCCGTTGTGACTCCTGTGGGAGACTGCCGTTGTGACTGCTGTGGGAGACTGCCATTGTGACTCCTGTGGGAGACTGCCGTTGTGACTCCTGTGGGAGACTGCCGTTGTGACTGCTGTGGGAGACTGCCGTTGTGACTCCTGTGCGTGACTGCCGTTGTGACTCCTGTGGGAGACTGCCGTTGTGACTCCTGTGGGAGACTGCCGTTGTGACTCCTGTGGGAGACTGCCATTGTGACTCCTGTGGGAGACTGCCGTTGTGACTCCTGTGGGAGACTGCCGTTGTGACTGCTGTGGGAGACTGCCGTTGTGACTCCTGTGGGAGACTGCCGTTGTGACTCCTGTGGGTGACTGCCGTTGTGACTCCTGTGGGAGACTGCCGTTGTGGCTCCTGTGGGAGACTGCCGTTGTGACTCCTGTGGGAGACTGCCATTGTGACTTCTGTGGGAGACTGCCGTTGTGACTCCTGTGGGTGACTGCCGTTGTGACTCCTGTGGGAGACTGCCGTTGTGACTCCTGTGGGAGACTGCCGTTGTGACTCCTGTGGGTGACTGCCGTTGTGACTCCTGTGGGAGACTGCCGTTGTGACTCCTGTGGGAGACTGTCGTTGTGACTCCTGTGGGAGACTGCCGTTGTGACTCCTGTGAACTCCCTGTTGATGCATCCTGCTCATTGTGGGCGGCTGTCAGGTGTTCAGCACTGGAGTGTGACTGACAGCACAGCAGGTGTCCAGCTATGATTCTGGCCAAACAGAGCTGCAAATCCACTCAGGTTCTGTCAGAGAGTTTCCATTTATACTACGCTGTTTTGAAGCAATGGAATTGTTGACATCTCAAATGTACTCTCTTAAAGAGGCCCTCTAGTGATATATACACTCACCTAAAGGATTATTAGGAACACCTGTTCAATTTCTCATTAATGCAGTTATTTAATCAACCAATCACATGGCAGTTGCTTCAATGCATTTAGGGGTGTGGTCCTGGTCAAGACAATCTCCTGAACTCCAAACTGAATGTCAGAATGGGAAAGAAAGGTGATTTAAGCAATTTTGAGTGTGGCATGGTTGTTGGTGCCAGATGGGCCGGTCTGAGCATTTCCCAATCTGCTCAGTTACTGGGATTTTCACGCACAACCATTTCTAAGGTTTACAAAGAATGGTGTGAAAAGGGAAAAACGTCCAGTATGCGGCAGTCCTGTGGGCAAAAATGCCTTGTTGATGCTAGAGGTCAGAGGAGAATGGGCCGACTGATTCAAGCTGATAGAAGAGCAACGATGACTGAAATAACCACTCGTTACAGCCAAGGTATGCAGCAGAGCATTTATGAAGCCACAACACGCACAACCTTGAGGCGGATGGGCTACAACAGCAGAAGACCCCACCGGGTACCACTCATCTCCACTACAAATAGGAAAAAGAGGCTACAATTTGCACAAGCTCACCAAAATTGGAAACTTGAAGACTGGAAAAATGTTGCCTGGTCTGAGGAGTCTCGATAGAGTCAGAATTTGGCATAAACAGAATGAGAACATGGATCCATCATGCCTGATTACCACTGTGCAGGCTGGTGGTGGTGTAATGGTGTGGGGGTTGTTTTCTTGGCACACTTTAGGCCCCTTAGTGACAATTGGGCATTGTTTAAATGCCATGGGCTACCTGAGCATTGTATCTGACCATGCCCATCCCTTCATGACCACCATGTACCCATCCTCTGATGGCTACTTCCAGCAGGATAATGCACCATGTCACAAAGCTCAAATCATTTCAAATTGGTTTCTTGAAAATGACAATGAGTTCCCTGTACTAAAATTGCCCCCACAGTCACCAGATCTCAACCCAATAGAGCATCTTTGGGATGTGATGGAACGGGAGCTTCGTGCCCTGGATGTGCATCCCACAAATCTCCATCAACTGCAAGATGCTATCCTATCAATATGGGCCAACATTTCTAAAGATTGCTTTTAGCACCTTGTTCAATCATTGCCATGTAGAATTAAGGCAGTTCTGAAGGAGGAAGGGTGTCAAACACCGTATTAGTATGGTGTTCCTAATAATCCTTTAGGTGAGTGTATATAGTAGAATGCAGGATACCCTGATTTTAGCTTCAGAAACACTTTCTATAGCTATATATTGCTGCATATAACTCAGCTCTTCCAGTGGTGTTTAACCTAGGCTGTTTAGCTATGTGGAATTCTCTTCCCAAATCATCCTGGGAGACCAAGCATTGTTTTCACTGGCTTTGGAATTCCTAGAGCTGTACTAGACCCACCCGCCCACTCTCCCACCCTCCCAGAGCTGTGCTAGACCCTCCCGCCCACCCTCCCAGACTGTGCTAGACCCTCCCGCCCACCCTCCCAGTGCTGTGCTAGTCCCTCCCGCCCACCCTCCCAGTGCTGTGCTAGACCCTCCCGCCCACCCTCCCAGTGCTGTGCTAGACCCTCCCGCCCACCCTCCCAGTGCTGTGCTAGACCCTCCTGCCCACCCTCCCAGTGCTGTGCTAGACCCTCCCGCCCACCCTCCCAGTGCTGTGTTAGACCCTCCCGCCCACCCTCCCAGTGCTGTGTTAGACCCTCCCGCCCACCCTCCCAGTGCTGTGTTAGACCCTCCCGCCCACCCTCCCAGTGCTGTGTTAGACCCATCTGCCCACCCTCCCAGTGCTGTGCTAGACTTACCCTCCCAGTGCTGTGCTAGACCCGCCCAGTGCCCCACCCGCACACCCTCCCGGACCTGTGCTAGACCCACCCACCCACCCTCCCGGAGCTGTGCTAGACCCACCCGCCCACCCTCTTGGAGCTGTGCTAGACCCACCCGCCCACCCTCTTGGAGCTGTGCTAGACCTTCCCGCCCACCCTCCCAGAGCTGTGCTAGACCCACCCGCCTACCCTCCCAGAGCTGTGCTAGACCCACCCGCCCAGAGATGTGCTAGACCCACCCGCCCACCCCCAACAGCTGTGCTAGATCCACCCGCCCACCCCCCAGAGCTGTGCTAGACCCACCCACCCACCCCCCAGAGCTGTGCTAGACCCACCCACCCACCCCCCAGAGCTGTGCTAGACCCAGAGCTCTTCTTTATATGTCTCCTAGTCCTGTGCCAGCTTGTAATTAAACAAATGCACTTCCAGGTGATTCTTTATTGGCCCAGTCTGAAGCTGTGTACAGTTTGCACTAAACTTGATTGCAAGCTGTAGTTATTTGCATCTCATCGTCTGTTTCTAACCCACCGAAACGTTCCCTATTTTTCCGTAAAGTCACCCCGGTCAATGACAATCCCTTCCTTACCCTGTATTACCACAGAGTTCCTCTCACATGGCTTTATTATTGTGTTACGCTACACATTTCATACGCCTGCACCTTTAATAGCAGCGCCTGAGTGGTAATTACAGGCTAAGTAATGTTTATGGGATCTCGTCCTGCGAAGGAATGCGATTGTTATCGAGAGATAGGATTGCGATGTTTGGTGCCTTACAGCAGAGGGAAGGTTAACAGGGAGGAGAGGTGTAGGCACTTGTCACCGGACGGAGGTGGGAGAGGCCTCGGGTTTTGGCAGGGATGATGTTTTCTGTTCCTGTGTGTCAGCAGCAGAGTCAGGTGAAGCTATGAGGATTGTCCTCACGCAGGTGGAAGATCTGTATGGGGTGAGTACACCAATCTGCACACATGTAACACGTCTCCAGGCGTACTTCTCACAGATCCCCTTTATAGCCGGATTCATACAGCATCTGGAGTGTCAGGGATCGCTCCAGGCAGTTAAAGAGGAACTCTAACCCAGGATTTAACTTCAATCCAATCCGAAGCTGATACCCCCTTTTACATGAGAAATCTTTTCCTTTTCACAAACTGATCATCAGGGGGCGCTGTATGGCTGATATTGTGGTGAAACCCCTCCCACAGTGTGATGTCAGCACCTAGGTCCAGACATCATACTGTGGGAGCCTTGTTGCATTGTGGGAAATAACAGCTGTTTCCAGCTGCCAAAAAAAAAAAAGCAAGCAGCATCTCCTTCCACTGACATCACCTGCCAGCAGTAAAAATGTCACCATGTGATACATGTCAGAATGTAAATCAGGGAGAGGAAAGATTTTACAATGGGCAAACACTGACTAAATAATTTATACATAATTATTGTAACCATAAGGAATTTTATATTTTTCTATTTGTAAAAATTAAGCACTTTTTTCCTTATGTTATTTTCACTGCAGATCATCTTTAATAGTGGTTTGGTCACGGCACTTCACTTTACTGGAGCTGCCATTGCTAACTTTGTTTAGTAGAAGTTTGTTTTAATAATGCGCTGACACACTTTCTGCAGCAGTTTACAGAGTACACATCACAGAGTTCACAGCATTAAAACAAGAGAGAAACTTTATGCAGTATAATCTCGTTATTGTAAACTCTGTAGAGTCGAACTTTGGGTATAGTAAACTAAATGTCCAGGTCCCGGGCAATCTCCATTATAAGTATATGGGCGTAACGCCTGGTATAGTAAACCCAGATATAAATGAAATTTAGTTATAGTGCATGTTTTTTTGTTCCCAGCCATGTTCTGCATCCAGCTATAGTGGAAAGTAGGCGGAGCATGCATCATACATCAGTCAGAGACCTATAAGCCGTGGGCGGGCTGGCACCCACTTGCAGCCTTCTCACTATCTGCACACTACCACCTGTGTGGATTACCTAAAAAGCACCAGCCGGTGAGACCTATGCTTCCTGTGTAAGCTGCTGTCTGATTGCCTGTCACCTGTGGCTTGCTTGTGCATGGCTGCAACACTACAGCATCATCCAGGCTGGATAGAAATGTGGACAGAGGAGTACACTATCAGTACTGTACCTGCATTACCTGGTCAGACCTATGCTCCCTGTGTAATCTGCTGCCTGATTACTGAGGGAATTGCCTGTCATCTGTGACTTGCTTGTGCATGGCTGCAATCCTACAGTATCATCCAGGCTGCACAGCCAGGGCTGTGGAGTCGGTCCAAAAATCCACCGACTCCGACTCCTCAGTTTAGGATTCCACCGACTCCGACTCCTCTAATTTGCATATTACAATTTTGTTGATTAAAAGTATGTAACATGAAATTCGTCTCTTAACTGCCAACGCTTAGGAATTTTACAAGACAACTGAAGTGAGAAGGATATGTAGACTACTATATTTATTCCCTTTAGACTAAAACTAGTCCTTGGTAAGAGTACTTGTAAAAGGTACGGACCGGAACAAAGAACATCTATCAGTCCCTAGGCAATGTAAGTGTGGGTACATGTAAGAATGATGTGCAGGTACTCTGCAGGGGAATGAGGAGATTGTAAACAGACAACACCTCTGTGTTCAATGTGCACAGCATTCTCAGTGGATTCCCTGCATCTCTGTGGGGAGTGCATATGTAGAGTATAGTACTACTGTGTAACAAAGTAAACCTGAGACAGATGAAATTAAAGTTTTATACATACCTGGGGCTTCCTCCAGCCGCCTTCAGGATAATCAGTCCCTTGTTGTCCTCCTCCACCACCTGGATCTTCTGCTATGAGTCCAGGTACTTGAGCCAGTCGGGTGTAGTGCGCATGCACACACTCCGCCGCCAGGAGCATACTACACCTGTGCAGCACTATTGCGCAGGTGCAGAATGTTCCTGGCTGTGGGAGCGGCATGCGGCCGGACAGCGCTGACTGGCTGAATTACCAGGACTCATAGCAGAAGATCCGGGTGGTGGAGGACAGCGAGGGACTGATTAGCCTGAAGGGGGCTGGGGGAAGCCCCAGGTATGTATAAAACTTTACTTTTCATCCGTCTCAGGTACCCTTTAATTTGTAGTCACCAAACCAAATTTTAACAACATATCAAATTATTTGATTTCATCAGCAAAGGGAGTGCAGACATTTGCATAAATCAGCATCAATGCAGAATTATTTCCATCTCATTGACCATCTCTATTAGTGACACAGCTACACATCAGGCTTTATTCTTCCAGCATAGATGTTATTTAGTATATATAAGAGATTCCTGTGTACACATCATATATACAGTCACAATCAGATATGTATATCTGACCTTAAAAATACGGGGACTGCTTTATTGAAGCAGCACAAGTAACTAATTTTGATTGGTTTATTTCATTTTTGTGAACTAAGCACAGCTATTACTGTATATATACTGTATATATACATTATTTTTAATGACTATTATCTGAGAAATAGAACATTTTATCATATTTTCTATTTTAATTAGTTACAAATTCATTAGGAGTCGGAGTCGGTGCATTTTTTCCCGACTCCGACTCCAGGCACCCAAAATTGCCCGACTCCACGACTCCGACTCCACAGCCCTGTGCACAGCAATGTGTACAGAGGAGCACACTATCAGTACTGTAACTGCAGTAACTGGTGAGACCTATGCTTCCTGTGTAAGCTGCTGCCTGACTACTGAGGGAATTGCCTGTCACCTGTGACTTGCTTGTGCATGGCTGCAGCGCTACAGCGTCATCAAGGCTACACAGCACTGTGTACAGAGTAGCACACTATCAGTACTGTACCTGCATTACCTGGTGAGGCCTATGCTTCCCGTGTAAGCTGCTGTCTGATTACTGAGGGAATTGCCTGTCATCTGTGACTTGCTTGTGCATGGCTGCAGCGCTACAGCTTAATCCAGGCTGCACAGCAATGTGTACAGAGGAGCACACTATCAGTACTGTACCTGCATTACCTGGTGAGACCTATGCTTCCTGTGTAATCTGCTGTCTGATTGCTGAGGGAATTGCCTGTCACCTGTGACCTGCTTGTGCATGGCTGCAATCCTACAGTATCATCCAGGCTGCACAGCAATGTGTACAGAGGAGCACACTATCAGTACTGCACCTGCAGTAACTGGTGAGACCTATGCTTCCTGTGTAAGCTGCTGCCTGACTACTGAGAGAATTGCGTGTCACCTGTGACTTGCTTGTGCATGGCTGCAATGCTACAGTATCATCCAGACAGCACAGATATTGTGGACAGAGGAGCACACTATCAGTACTGTACCTGCAGTAGCTGGTGACACCTATGCTTCCTGTGTAATCTGCTGTCTGATTGCTGAGGGAATTGCCTGTCACCTGTGACCTGCTTGTGCATGGCTGCAATCCTACAGTATCATCCAGGCTGCACAGCAATGTGTACAGAGGAGCACACTATCAGTACTGCATCTGCAGTAACTGGTGAGACTTATGCTTCCTGTGTAAGCTGCTGCCTGACTACTGAGGGAATTGCCTGTCACCTGTGACTTGCTTGTGCATGGCTGCAGCGCTACAGCGTCATCCAGGCTACACAGCACTGTGTACAGAGTAGCACACTATCAGTACTGTACCTGCATTACCTGGTGAGGCCTATGCTTCCCGTGTAAGCTGCTGTCTGATTACTGAGGGAATTGCCTGTCATCTGTGACTTGCTTGTGCATGGCTGCAGCGCTACAGCATCATCCTGGCTGCATAGAAATGTGGACAGAGGAGTACGCTATCAGTACTGTACCTGCATTATCTGGTGACACCTATGCTTTCTGTGCAAGCTTTTGCATGATTATTGCATGCATATCCCTGCATATTGAGCACTATGCATTTCTAGACACTGTCTGTGCTCGCTTGCTGAAGCATTGAAAAGAAAAAATGACCCCCAATCATTGGCTGCATTGAGATTACAGTACTACTTTTGCACTTTGGGAACTTCCGAAGCGGTTCCAGCACTGCCTCCCCAACCCTCATCTGCGTAGAGAGGTACATGTTCCTCCATTGAGAGCCAAACAACGTGTCGGTACAGTGATCACTCAATCTCACACAGAAAGGATAATATAGAAATTAGTTATTTATAGCAACAATTTATTATTAGCAATTATTAAAACAAGTGGTAAAAATACCATCCTTTAATCCTATAGCAAACAAACAAAAGACAAATAAACAATGGTTAGATAACTATATTGCCACCCAGGGTGTTAGACACACCTCCACATTGTTCCACAGATTCCAATAACCCGCAGAACAACAACATCAGTGCAGCCAGAGGGACAGGACATGACCTCAGTGCAGCCAGAGGGACAGAACATGACATCAGTGCAGCCAGAGGGACAGGACATAACATCAGTGCAGCCAGAGGGACAGGACATGACCTCAGTGCAGCCAGAGAGACAGAACATGACATCAGTGCAGCCAGAGGGACAGGACATGACCTCAGTGCAGCCAGAGGGACAGGACATGACATCAGTGCAGCCAGAGGGACAGGACATGACATCAGTGCAGCCAGAGGGACAGAACATGACATCAGTGCAGCCAGAGGGACAGGACATGACATCAGTGCAGCCAGAGGGACAGAACATGACCTCAGTGCAGCCAGAGGGACAGGACATGACATCAGTGCAGCCAGAGGGACAGGACATGACATCAGTGCAGCCAGAGGGACAGGACATGACATCAGTGCAGCCAGAGGGACAGAACATGACATCAGTGCAGCCAGAGGGACAGGACATGACATCAGTGCAGCCAGAGGGACAGGACATGACATCAGTGCAGCCAGAGGGACAGGACATGACATCAGTGCAGCCAGAGGGACAGGACATGACATCAGTGCAGCCAGAGGGACAGGACGTGACATCAGTGCAGCCAGAGGGACAGGACATGACATCAGTGCAGCCAGAGGGACAGGACATGACATCAGTGCAGCCAGAGGGACAGGACATGACATCAGTGCAGCCAGAGGGACAGGACATGACATCAGTGCAGCCAGAGGGACAGGACATGACATCAGTGCAGCCAGAGGGACAGGACATGACATCAGTGCAGCCAGAGGGACAGGACATGACATCAGTGCAGCCAGAGGGACAGGACATGACATCAGTGCAGCCAGAGGGACAGGACATGACATCAGTGCAGCCAGAGGGACAGGACATGACATCAGTGCAGCCAGAGGGACAGAACATGACATCAGTGCAGCCAGAGGGACAGGACATGACATCAGTGCAGCCAGAGGGACAGAACATGACATCAGTGCAGCCAGAGGGACAGGACATGACATCAGTGCAGCCAGAGGGACAGGACATGACATCAGTGCAGCCAGAGGGACAGGACATGACCTCAGTGCAGCCAGAGGGACAGAACATGACCTCAGTGCAGCCAGAGGGACAGGACATGACATCAGTGCAGCCAGAGGGACAGGACATGACATCAGTGCAGCCAGAGGGACAGGACGTGACATCAGTGCAGCCAGAGGGACAGGACGTGACATCAGTGCAGCCAGAGGGACAGGACGTGACATCAGTGCAGCCAGAGGGACAGGACGTGACATCAGTGCAGCCAGAGGGACAGGACGTGACATCAGTGCAGCCAGAGGGACAGGACGTGACATCAGTGCAGCCAGAGGGACAGGACGTGACATCAGTGCAGCCAGAGGGACAGGACGTGACATCAGTGCAGCCAGAGGGACAGGACGTGACATCAGTGCAGCCAGAGAGACAGGCCGTGACATCAGTGCAGCCAGAGGGACAGGACGTGACATCAGTGCAGCCAGAGGGACAGGACGTGACATCAGTGCAGCCAGAGGGACAGGACGTGACATCAGTGCAGCCAGAGGGACAGGACATGACATCAGTGCAGCCAGAGGGACAGAACGTGACCTCAGTGCAGCCAGAGGGACAGAACGTGACATCAGTGCAGCCAGAGGGACAGGACATGACATCAGTGCAGCCAGAGGGACAGGACATGACATCAGTGCAGCCAGAGGGACAGGACATGACATTAGTGCAGCCAGAGGGACAGGACATGACATCAGTGCAGCCAGAGGGACAGAACATGACATCAGTGCAGCCAGAGGGACAGAACATGACAGTGCAGCCAGAGGGACAGGACATGACATCAGTGCAGCCAGAGGGACAGGACATGACATTACTGGTTCTGTTCCAGGCAGTATAGCTTCGTTCTGATGCGTTTCGTCGTAATCGGGGACCAACTTCATCAGAGGTAAAAAAAAAGAGGAGAATAATGACATAAATGTAACATTTTCCATCAGCAGATACTGCAGTAAAAATAACAAGCTGTATTTAGAGATGAGGAAGAGAGAGAAGGGGAAGGGGGGGACAGCTGGGTGTAAGGCTGCATTCACACTGTAACAGTTATGTTGCAGAATAAGGCCTGGGACCCACTAGCAGCCGTTTGATTTGAAAAGCTCTTGCTAATGCAATGCTATGGGGGATTTTTATAATATCGCATCGCTCCAGTGTGCACACAGACATAGGATAACATTAGCAAGTGCTTTTCACTTCACAAGTGCTTAGAAATGGCTTAGTAACATACTGCTAGTGGGTTCCAAGCCTTATTCTTATAAAACTCGCTGCTCATCCCATTCTGTGGGGCTGATCACATCTCAGGACTGGACCCGACTGAGCCAGTTACCGGGGCTGATCGCAGCTGAATGGCTGACCGCGGGAGGACGGCGTGGGACTCAGACGGGTTTATGCTGCTGGAGGAAGCCGCGGGTGAGTATTGAATCTTCTATTTTTCAGATCTCTGGTTTACTTTAAAGTGAACCTCCAGACTAAATATCTGCTCTGCTTTTTTTTTTAAGTGTTGAATTTGAGCTTTGGAGCCTAGCACACGTAGCTGGGAGGGGTGATCAGGACACAGGACAGTTGGAACTGTGTCTCATGCTCCCTGTCACCTCCTTTTAACCAAAAAGATGGCTGCCCCCATGACAAAGATGGCAGCCCTCATGAAATCACAAACATTTGCATGTTCTTTTAAAACAAGGTGGGTAAGAGATTATATTACCTATCTATTTCAATTAACATAACTAATGTAACTTAATGACAGTATGTTTGTTTAGGATGAAGTTCCCCTTTAACCTTAAACCCCCCCTTGTACAGCTTCCTTGGTCAGTAGCTCCACCTTTTTCATGTGTTGCTCTCCATGTGTAGCCTCCCTGTTCTAGCTGCCGCCTCCTCTTCCAGCAGCTGCTCAAGGCCCGGGCCTCTGCAGCCTTTTCAGAAGTTCAGCCCCCGCTCACTCCTCTGTATAGTCCCTCTCCGCCCCCATCCATATGCAGCAGTTCTCCTCCCATTCCTTGTGCAGCCTCCATGTTCACCTTCTCCTCTGTGTAGTCCCTCAACCCCCATATCCTCGATGTACAGTATGCTCTGCCCTCTTCCCCCTTCCCTGGGCTATTGCTATGAGTTACAGCCAGAAGCTAACACTGACCAGTACCACACTGTAGGCCTGCCATTTAACAAGCCACCATTACCTCCAAGTGGATGTAAATCATATGCAAATATATGCAGGTGTAAAATAGAGTACAACAGCAACAGCCTCTGTATTGGATCTGTCCATTCCCAGCTGCATCAGTCCCCACTCATTACCCATCCAGCATTGTGTGTTACTACTGGCGATGCCAGCGACTAGGAGGAAAATGAAGCAGTCATGAATAATCGGGGGCAGCACGGTGGCGTAGTGGTTAGCGCTCTCGCCTTGCAGCGCTGGGTCCCCGGTTCCAATCCCAGCCAGGGCACTATCTGCATGGAGTTTGTATGTTCTCCCATGTCTGTGAGGGTTTCCTCCTTGCACCCCGGTTTCCTCACACATCCCAAAGTACGATAAGTTAATTGGCCCTAGACTACAATACATACACTACAGGATACATACATAGACATAGGACTATGGAAGGGATTAGATTGTGAGCTCCTCTGAGGGTCAGTTAGTGAGAAGACTATATACTCTGTACAGCGCTGCACAATATGTCTGCGCTATATAACAAAATAAATCTAAGGCCGCGCTCGCAGTGGCCGCTGTGTTCCCCATCTCAGCAGGAATGCAGCGGATTGGGACATCGGCGCGGCATGTTAAGGAAGTGAAAATCTTGCTTCAGACGTTTAGTGGTAACACTGCATGCGGTGAGCTACTATGCCGCACGCCATTATACCGCACTGAACGTCGCATAGGGGCTGCATTGCAGGCCGCGACACCGTGTACAGGGGCTCATTGTTATTCATGGCTTTGGAGTGATCCATGTGTAGCTGCTGTGCAGAGCGGCCCAGTACTGCAGTGGAGGCGGCCCAGCTGGTGCATTATGGGTATTGTGCAGCTTTTTGTGCTTGTTTCTTGACGTTAGTGCAGCCGAGCTGCCTCTATACTATAGCTGCACAGACGCTGTAAGAACAATCAGGATATTATTGTGTGTTTTATCATGTTCTGCAGAACTGTTTGCTTTCTCAGTCACGGAACACGCGGTATCCTATTTATACAGGGAGTGTCTGTAACTCTATGCCATCTCCACCGATTGGGATGTGGCTTTTTGGGTAACCTTTACGATGGGATTAGCGGGTCACACAATGGGGACATTGTCCTCTGCCAGGACACAGTCAGCATTTCTGTGCCATTGAAGTCTTGTACACGGCTGGGGGGTTCCTGGGGGCCGAGGAAGCCAGACAATCTCTTCTGAGAGTCTAGCGTGTGTACAGCTGATGTGTCGCCAAGAGATGCGCAATGCTGGATCATCTCATCCTGGTTAGAGTCACTCTGTTGTGCGCAATCCCCCCCCCCATAGAAACTGTACAGCACTCCACCCAGAATTGTCACCTGAGTTGTGACTCTTGTGGGTGACGTTTATTGTTGTTGCATTTGTCTTGCCTTATGAACTTGTTTAGACTTGCTCTTTCTACCTCTCTCTTCCATTTTTGTCAATTTTGTAGAATCTGACAGAACTGACAGTTTTTGGACTAGTCCATCTCCTCATGGAAGATTCTCCGATTTATTTATTTTTTTAAAAACATTTCCTGAAGGTCAGTTGCTAAGTCTACTTGCTAAAATAGTAAGATACCAGCCTTCCTCCCTACTCACTTGCACACTATTTTAGCAGTTAGACTTAGCAACTGCCATAGGAAATGCTTTTGAAAACAAAGAAAACCCAGAGAATCCCCCATAAGGAGATGGACTAGGCCAAAGCCTGTCAGTTCTGTCTGCTTATTTTTTTCGCTGTAGTGGTCCTTTAACAGTCTTTTATTCATAAATGTTAATAGTATGTGTCACTGGACTGGAGGTGTGTCTGGGTTGCAGGGTCAGATAAAGTCCTCTTTCAGACGATCGGCTAGAGGTGCATTCAAATAATGCAACCGAATGGGAGCGTTAGTAACGATGAGCGTATAAGCAGTTACTGCCCAATAACAAAAAACACTGCGTGTAGCATCCAGGGTAGGCTGCCGCCAGCATTCGGTGGGTGTCACCCCTCCTCCACCATTACTCACCTGGCCTTTTGACAAGGAGATGTGGTAAGTAGTCTTGGAAGAGATAGGAGAGAACCCCCTAGATACAAAGCAGGCCCTTGGCAGCTGCCTGACTTACCCTGTGTTTGATTCAACGCCAGTGTTTTGTTTCTTGCTAAAAATGATGCCTCTTTCTCTTCCTAGAAAGTTAGTTGGCATGTTAGGAGTATAAAAAAATATGAATACAGCACACTTTCTCTTCGATTGCTGTGATTAGGAAGTTTTAGAGATCACAAGGATGGGTCACATGATCAGAAATCACACTGACTGGGGAAATGTGCAGAGCGGGGGAAATGTGCAGGGTGGTGGAAATGTGCAGAGCGGGGGAAATGTGCAGAGCGGGGGAAATGTGCAAAGTGGAGGAAATGTGCAGGGCGGTGGAAATGTGCAGAGCGGGGGAAATGTGCAAAGTGGAGGAAATGTGCAGGGCGGTGGAAATGTGCAGGGCGGTGGAAATGTGCAGAGCTGGGGAAATGTGCAAAGTGGGGGAAATGTGCAGGGTGGGGGAAATGTGCAGGGTGGTAGAAATGTGCAGGGTGGTGGAAATTAGTGTTGGGCCGAACAGTTCGCCTGGCGAACCTCTCTGGGCCTCTTACTACTTCCGGGTCGCAATGACCCGGAGTAGTACGCCTGCGCTGCCCGGCGGAGCGCGTCCTAGATCGCGCTCCTGTTGCCGGGCACTCTCTGCGCATGAGCGTGACGTCACTCATGACGTCACGCACATGCGCAGAGAGTGCCTGGCAACGGGAGCGCGATCTAGGACGCGCTCCGCCGGGCAGCGCAGGCGTACTACTCCGGGTCATTGCGACCCGGAAGTAGTAAGAGGCCCATGGATTTAGAGATGTTCGCCGGCGAACGGTTCGGGAACCGTTCGCCACATCTCTAGTGGAAATGTGCAGGGTGGTGGAAATGTGCAGGGCGGGGGAAATGTGCAGGGCGGGGGAAATGTGCAGGGTGGTGGAAATGTGCAGAGCGGGGGAAATGTGCAGGGCGGGGGAAATGTGCAGAGCGGGGGAAATGTGCAGGGCGGTGGAAATGTGCAGAGCGGGGGAAATGTGCAGGGCGGTGGAAATGTGCAGAGCGGGGGAAATGTGCAAAGTGGCGGAAATGTGCAGGGCGGTGGAAATGTGCAGAGCTGGGGAAATGTGCAAAGTGGGGGAAATGTGCAGGGTGGTGGAAATTAGTGTTGGGCCGAACAGTTCGCCTGGCGAACCTCTCTGGGCCTCTTACTACTTCCGGGTCGCAATGACCCGGAGTAGTACGCCTGCGCTGCCCGGCGGAGCGCGTCCTAGATCGCGCTCCTGTTGCCGGGCACTCTCTGCGCATGAGCGTGACGTCACTCATGACGTCACGCACATGCGCAGAGAGTGCCCGGCAACGGGCCGGAAGTAGTAAGAGGCCCATGGATTTAGAGATGTTCGCCGGCGAACGGTTCGGGAACCGTTCGCCACATCTCTAGTGGAAATGTGCAGGGCGGGGGAAATGTGCAGGGCGGGGGAAATGTGCAGGGCGGGGGAAATGTGCAGGGCGGGGGAAATGTGCAGGGCGGGGGAAATGTGCAGGGTGGTGGAAATGTGCAGGGTGGTGGAAATGTGCAGGGCGGGGGAAATGTGCAGGGCGGGGGAAATGTGCAGGGCGGGGGAAATGTGCAGGGCGGGGGAAATGTGCAGGGCGGGGGAAATGTGCAGGGCGGTGGAAATGTGCAGGGCGGTGGAAATGTGCAGGGTGGTGGAAATGTGCAGGGTGGTGGAAATGTGCAGGGTGGTGGAAATGTGCAGGGTGGTGGAAATGTGCAGGGTGGTGGAAATGTGCAGGGTGGTGGAAATGTGCAGGGTGGTGGAAATGTGCAGGGCGGGGGAAATGTGCAGGGCGGTGGAAATGTGCAGGGCGGTGGAAATGTGCAGGGCGGTGGAAATGTGCAGGGCGGTGGAAATGTGCAGGGCGGGGGAAATGTGCAGGGCGGGGGAAATGTGCAGGGTGGTGGAAATGTGCAGAGCAGGGGAAATGTGCAAAGTGGGGGAAATGTGCAGGGTCAGGGAATTGTACAATGTAGGGGAATTTGGCAGGGGAATGTGCTACACAATGCTTGCCTGCTACTTCCTGGTTAGACGGAATTAGCTGTATGGGCGGGCTCTCATCTGTTCTGCATGCAGAGTGGGCGGAGCAGAGGCCCAGCTTTCTGCGCTGAAACTGCTCAGCTGGGACATTAGTCTTCCACACAGATAGGTCACATTTACCAGACATTTTCTTTATCTGCCGGAGAGAAAATGTTGTTGTTCTTTTAAATAACTGACTTTTATAGAAAACAATCACACCTCCTACACGGAACGTAGGTTGGGCTGCCCGGAACCGCGGTCCAGCGTGTAACGCTTTGTGTATATTGTGTATGGATATTGCCAGGTCTGGTTATCCGTCCCGTCTGCCTCGCTGCTAGCGCAGGAATCAGGTCATGTTTTATTTGGCTGATGAGCGCATTGATTAGTATTTATTGTAAAATATTGTAACATCCCTGTCCTGACGAGGAAGTGTGTGTCATTACATTGTTTGTGCTAAACAGACGGCTCTTGTTCTTACGAGGCCGCGTGTCAGAGGGAATATAGCG
The DNA here is from genome assembly GCF_040937935.1 of Hyperolius riggenbachi. Classification (NCBI taxonomy): domain Eukaryota; kingdom Metazoa; phylum Chordata; class Amphibia; order Anura; family Hyperoliidae; genus Hyperolius; species Hyperolius riggenbachi. The sequence goes on from NC_090656.1 coordinate 242,656,877, forward strand.
CGGCGTGTATGGAACGCTTCACTGCCGAGGACTGTCACGTAAAATAAACCATGTACTGCGTGCAAAGGCCATTTATCAGACTAATGTCACCCCTCTGTATGCTGACTGCTCTGTGATTGGGTCCAGCCCTCTGACTGAGTGACGTTTGTGTACTCCCATCATATAAAGCCTGCTACACACTTTCAATTATGTTTGGCCAATCACTGACCAAATTTACCACCTCCAAGTAGTATGAGGGTTTAGCTATACAATCTGCTCATAGCATTCAGTATCTGTTGACCACTATACTACAAGGAGGAAGTAAAATTGGTCAGTGATTGGCCAATCAAATCTCAGGAGTGATTTTTTTGAGTGTTTAGGGAGCGTGATAAATCGCTAGCGATTTCCCTAAACGCTCTGCCAATGTAAATGGATGGTGCAAATTCCACAGAAGCGATTGCGATTAGCAAAATCGCCATCGCAGGACATGCAGCATTTTGTTAGCGTTTGCGCTTCAATGTAAAGTATATAATCGCAGGCGTAATCGCTCATCACAGCTTGCACGGTGCAATTTTGCTAGCGGTTTAAGTTACTGTACATTGTAACAAAATTAAAAATAAGGACCAATCAGACTTTAAAACGCTAATCGCTACACAACCGCTGGCAAATTGATAACACTTTCTAAAATCGCTTCCCTAAAACGCTCATGAAATCGCTTAGAGACTGCTCATACAAAACGCTAGCGATTACGATTAGCGATAGCGTTTTGTAGTGGGTTCCAGGCCTGAAAGTGTGTACCAGGCTTAAAGCTGCAGTGACTAAATCGATCTGGGATTGGGATCGGGCTGTTGTCTTACATCTATGGAGTTTGACGCCATTGTTGTGTATTATAACTCCTCATCATGTAATAGGATCATTTTTATCAGCTTTCCTGCCTTTCTAATACTTGTTGTTTGTCTCATCGGGACAGAATTGTGGATAAAAAGCTGGGCTTGTTTACACTCAGAGGACAGCAGCCTGCATAGACTGGGTAGATCGCAGCTTGGTGAACATGTGATTGGATGCAGGGGGTGTGTTTTTTATATGAATACTGCACTTTATTAGGTTTTATGCATATTATTAGTAAAACTATTTGTGAGTCAAAATAAAGAGGACCTGCTCTGCATGCACCCGATAGCTAATTTGTCTTTGAGTTTAGTTTGTGTCCTGGACACCTAATGCTGGCAAAAGCCAAATTCAACACTTACAATGTTTCATGCATAATTCATTTAAAGGATACCCGAGGTGACATGACATGATGTGTATGTACAGTGCCTAGCACACAGATAACTATGCTGTGTTCCTGACTCAGACAGGAAGTGACTACAGTGTGACCCTCACTGATAATAAATTCCAACTATAAAACACATTCCTAGCAGGAAATGGCTTCTGAGAGCAAGAAAGAGATAAAAAGGGGAATTTCTTATCAGTGAGGGTCACACTGTAGTCACTTCCTGTCTGAGTCAGGACTGAGTCAGCCACTTACATACCTGATATTTAACTCTTTCCTGCAGAGAAAAAAAAAAGGAACACAGCCTAGTTATATGTGTGCTAGGCACTGTACATACCCATGTCTATCTCATCATGTCACACGTCACCTCAGGTATTCTTTAACCTCCCCGGCGTTCTATTGAGATCGCCAGGGAGGCTGCGGGAGGGTTTTTTTTTAATTAAAAAAAAACTATTTCATGCAGCCAACTGAAAGTTGGCTGCATGAAAGCCCACTAGAGGGCGCTCCGGAGGCGTTCTTCCGATCGCCTCCGGCGCCCATAATAAACAAGGAAGGCCGCAATGAGCGGCCTTCCTTGTTTTGCTTAGATCGTCGCCATGGCGACGAGCGGAGTGACGTCATGGACGTCAGCCGACGTCCTGACGTCAGCCGCCTCCGATCCAGCCCTTAGCGCTGGCCGGAACTTTTTGTTCCGGCTGCGCAGGGCTCAGGCGGCTAGGGGGGCCCTCTTTCGCCGCTGCTCGCGGCGAATCGCCGCAGAGCGGCGGCGATCAGGCAGCACACGCGGCTGGCAAAGTGCCGGCTGCGTGTGCTGCACTTTATTTGATAAAAATCGGCCCAGCAGGGCCTGAGCGGCAGCCTCCGGCGGTGATGGACGAGCTGAGCTCGTCCATACCGCTCAGGAGGTTAAAGTGGGAGTATACTCCATAAGCTAAAATTTCAGTAACTACTCCTATGGCTGGGACCCTCTATGGGTGCTTTGCAGAAGCGCAAAGTGCCCACGATTTGCATAATCGAGGAAATTTTGTGATTTTGCTACTGTAGCAACTGATGCGATCCCTATGGGATCGCTACCAATATGCTGCAAGCAGTATGGCACCACCCCCATAGGGATTCTCTGCCATAGTGCTTTGCTGTTCACCGGCGATCGGCAAGCATCGATAAAGCGCACCTAGTGGGTCTCAGCCCTTAGTTATATAAAAGAACATTTAAAAGCATTGCCACACATTCCTTGTGTGTAAAAACCTTTATTTTCTCTTTAGAGCGCAAGAGAAGATTTCCTATAATTGGACATTGTGAAATGTAATCATTGCTGGTTAAAGCTCTCTGAGGCATGCGTCTTCACTCTACCCCCTTCACCTGCTGAACAGATGCATCACCATGGCAACAGCTGAGTCATTTCAGCAGAGGGAGGGGACAGAGGGAAGACACATAGGCAGAGAGCTTCAGCCGACAATGATTGCATTTGAGGTAAGCAAGCTTCTCTTGCCCTGAATGCTTTCAAATATTATTTTATGTACAGTAACTAACTGTAGTTACTGAAATTTTAGTTTTCTGAGTATAATCCCACCTCAAAGAATCAACGTTTTGTGAGATCAATATAGGAAATGTGGCCTTAAATTTCAGTGATTTTTTATTTTATTTTAAGAGAGGAATTGCGGTGAGATATTAACCAATGTGTTCTCCTGTGAGATATTAAAGTGGACCTGAACTCTTGCATAGGACAGATGGAAACATAGAGAAATGTCCCCTGTATGTATTTAGCCTGTGTAATCCCCCCTCATTTGTGACTCATCACAAGTGTAATTTAATCTCTCAGCTGCGTCAACTGGCTGCCACGGCAAAGCAGCTAATTTGTAAGCACAGGATGATAACCCTCTGTCTGCTTCCATGAAAGCAGGAAGTATACACACTGCAGATTTATTGCAGAATTTGTATCAGCTGTAACAAATGTTTTTCTGTACAGGTTATTGTGCTGATGCTTATCTATCAGAGCAGAGAGGAAGTTCTGAGTTCCTATCCCCTTTAAGCAGCGCGTTCTGCAGTAAGTTGTTCGGAGAGTTCTCTTCTGTAGTCGGAGTCTCCTGTACTTCTCCGCTGTGTGAGGTTCCGCAGGTTAGAGACCTCCTGCTTTGTGCGGACGCGCTGACGCTCTGCTTTCTTCTCCGCTTTTATCTGCAGCGACTGTAGGCGTTAGGCGGGTGACCGTAGACCGCGAAATGAATAGCGCTGTTTTTTATCCTTGATAAATGTTTTGTCTGGCAGACACAGCTGGGCATTAACCCAGAATAGGGAACATCTCTTTCTGCATCAACGCCGCTTTATTTAATATATCACCATCAAAGCCACCTCCGATTGTATGTGCGGCAGCTATGTTTGTCTCAGACGATTAGACGAGGTGCGTTAGAGAATGGCGCTGTTACCTTCGCATCGCTCGGGTGGGTAATGTGGAGGCGATCGCTGAGTTTATTTATAGAATGTCACTGCTTAGCCTAATTCCGTGTGTTATTCGTGGCATAAGCCGCAATGTATACGTTATACGGATTTCTCGGCATTTCAGGGAATAAGCACTTTTCTGTACAGGTGTGCGGTCATCTAAACGGAGTCAATACCAGGGGCATGGCAGTAGGGGATGCACAGGCTGCAATCTTATTATGGCCCCTGCAGGGGCGGTGCTACCATATGGACAACCTTCGCAATTGCCCCAAGCTGGCTGCCGGGCCCTCCCCAGGTTTCCCCTCCCCCCCGGGACCCCTGCAGAGTTCTCAGCAGTGCAGTGACTCACCTGTCCCGGCTGGCGAGCTTCTCCATTACTCTGTGGCTCTGTGTTTTCCTGTCTCCACCCCTGCCGGCTGCCTCTTCTCAGTGTCCCGTCAGCATATTACATAATAGCATGCAATGGGGCATGGAGGAGAGGCGCCCCTATGAGGATGAAGATGGTAATGCACAGAGCCATGGACTGATGGAGGAACGCTGGGCAGGTGAGTCACTTTACTGCCAAATACTCTTTCAATGATGAAATGATACCCAGGCAGGAATTTGGCAGCAAAGAAGGGACCAGAGGTGCTACTTTGGGGGGGGGGGGGGGGGGGGGTTGTCAGGGCCCCCTCCCCCAGGTTAGTTCTGCCTGGGAGCCTCAGTGTAACTAGAACCGGCCCTGGGCCCTTGAACCTGACGCGTCCCACATGGGGCTCTCCTCTACTTAATGCATTTCTTCTTTTTTTGGTGCCGTAGTGGCATGCTTAAGGGCTCTTCCTCTAACACAGGTAACCAGGATTTGAATCCTCCTTGCTTGTACACAGAGAGGAAAAGCTGCGCATGAGCGGCCTTGTTCTACTGGGCATGCCCGGACATTAATCGCACATGCCCAGTGTAGATGTGTGTTTCTATGACTGGGAGCATGGCGGGGGAAACTTTGTTAGCCTCCATCTATATCGTTTGCTGTGAATTTTTAGTATTCTTTTTATTCTGCTTTAGGTCAGGATTAAAGGACCTCTGTCACGAAAAATCTTAAAATGTAAAATATATGTAAACACATATAAATATGAAGTACAGTGGGTTGCAAAAGTATTCGGCCCCCTTGAAGTTTTCCACATTTTGTCACATTACTGCCACAAACATGCATCAATTTTATTGGAATTCCACATGAAAGACCAATACAAAGTGCTGTCCATGTGAGAAGTGGAACGAAAATCATACATCATTCCAAACATTTTTTACAAATAAATAACTGCAAAGTGGGGTGTGCGTAATTATTCAGCCCCCTGAGTCAATACTTTGTAGAACCACCTTTTGCTGCGATTGGGGGATTCTCAGTATGGCCTTTAGCCATTATAAAGACACTCTCTCTGAAAATGATTTATAAAAAGATGCTGGCCAGCCACATTGCTCAGCGTACACTTTTGTGGCAGTTGGATGGAGCAACTACCATTCACTAAGTGCTTTTGAAAATAAAGAAGACTGAGAATCCCCCATGAGGAGATAGGCTAGTCCAAAACCTGTTGGTTCTGTCAGATTTCTACTACCTACTGTAAGTGACAGCAACATAGGAGAAAAGTCATTTATGGCTCATTTTACTCTGGAAAAAATGTGCCAGTACTTCTTATCGTTATATGTTTACGTATATTCAAAAATTTAAGATTTTTGTGACAGTGGACCTTTAAGGACTGTGCATTTGTAATGCAGCAGTGTACAGTGCATAGTAAACAGATTAATGATCAGGCTAAGTAGAGTTGAGTAGAGCTTTTATAGCACAACAGCTTTTAAGTGGCTTTGAGTCTGGGCTCTTATACTTCCTATGAAGCTAATGTCTTATGGTGCTGTGGCCAGAGCAGATGGAAGACAGGTGAATGAATCATAAATAATTTTCTTTTAATTTCTTTACGAGAAGCGATCAGATTTTCTTATAAAGGCCAGTCACAATTTGCATGATTAAACGGTTATTCAGAGGCTCGGTAATCAGACGGCAATTCATAATGCAGATATTCCCGATCTCTCTAATTCATACGAGACGTCTTGGCAATAATTACCATAATTCAAGCGCTCAGGCTGAGGCCCGCCTTTCGGTCGCCGGAGGCTTCGTGGAGCATTTTAGGTAAAAGTGATATGGAAATGTTTTGTGATAAGTGATATTAATTACCCGGTGCTCCAGCAATGAATAGATATGCATCAGTAATAACGCTCTCATTAATAAAAACACCTGGCAGGTGTCTTACAAGTTTAGAAAAGAGTAAATTCTTACAGCAATACTGGAGCCTGATAAGGATACAAGTCCAGTGAGCAGCAGCGATGTTTTGTAGACTTCGTCCATACGTGCGTTTTGGCGTAGCAATGGAAGATGAAGCAGCTGAGACCGCACCTTGAGGCATCTCTGATATTCACAGAGCAGCACTGTTTGTGGGGAGCTTAGGTGACAGCTGCACTGATTGTAAGCAGCAGCATGCTTTTTTTCTGTCTCATGCACAGCCCTTTGAAACACCTGTATGTGACATAACTAAGCGGTATTGTAACTTACTTTCAAATAAAACAAAAGTGTGCCTTCTTAAAACAGAAGGTATTTGCAATAATTCAGGTTGGTGTGACTCTATGAGGTCTCGCACAATACATCACTGCTGAATATCCAAATCCTCCTGTGTGTGTATTAGGCAGTGGTGCATTGTGGGAGTCATCATATGCTCACTCCAACCTGAATTATCACAAATGCCTTCTGTATTAAGAGGGCAAACTTCTGTTTTACATAACATTTTAGTAAGAGGGCTTTTTGGTCCTCTGTAGCCCCCTTACACACGCCTGGGAGTTCTGGTTCTCCTCGAGCTCACTGGGTGGTTTGTAACTGTCAAATAAAGGAAGGTTGAATAATTATATGGAGAATAAAGATATCCGAGGTGAACAGTGGTGGGGAAATGGAGTCCATACACTGGTGTGGGCATGTGTGCAGATCCCAATGTCAGCGACCTTTGACCCATCGGTCACTCTGCATGCGCGGTATGTCCATTCCAGCTTCTGTGAAGCACAAAGTGCCATCAGCTATACATCTGACTTCACATCTGTGCAGCCCATCCCAGCGGCGACGCCCGAAAGAGCGGGTACCAAACCTCAACGGGCGACATCAGCCAGAGGTGTGTGCGCACCGCACTGGTACTGCATGGACATGTTTATCTCATCACCCCAGTCAGGTCAGGTGCTTTCTACAGACTGTTTTGCAGTGAAAGTGATTAGTGGCGACTTACAGGTCCTGCTGAACGTTTGGACTGTGTAAATACCATTGTTTTCTGTGAGGTGAGTTTACATCACCCTGACTTCAAAAAATGCCTTCAATGGAAGTATGAGAGAAGCTGCCAGCGCAGAGCTTGTAGTGTCAGCCGACCTCTGTGACAACAATGGTGTTTACACAGTGCTCCTGGCATCTTACTATTTCCCTGGCATTTTACTAGCATTGTAGAGTGTGGCGGAGCCCTTAAAGTGGAGCTGAACTCTTGCACAGGACAGAAGGACAACGCAGAGAAATGCACCCTGTATGTATTTAGAGAGTTTAGCCTGTGTAATTCCCTCTCATCTCAGAATCCGAATCAATTATTTTGCCAAGTACAACGTGAGTGCGGAGCAGTGCTTTTCAGCACTGCTAGATTTTGGCGTAGCCGGCGCCTCCATAGACTATAATGGGAATCACTCCTATTGTAGCGCTCAGTGAGTAACGACGGCGCCGTCAGAAGGCGGAGCCGAGGTTGCTTAAAAACATAATAATTCGGCCTCCAGCAATCGCTGGAAGCCGAATTATTTCATTCCCCCACTATCCATGTCGGCCTGGAGGGGAAATAGTAATTAAATCGGCCGGGACTTGTGCAGAAGCAGGACCAGCCATATACCGCTGTAGCCTGCACCCAACTCTACCGACGCCGATTTCAAATGTACTTGTGTACCCGGAATTGATTTTGGCACAGACAGGGTTGGTGGTGGTACAGTAAGCATACATTGGGTACAGTAGATATACAGTATATACACAGTGCATGCTCTACCAGGAGTGGGAAGCACTAGCAGTGTAGTGCCTGTTTACTTTTTTTTTACTGTGCCCTTAGAAACAGTGCATACATATACAGACATTAGATATATACAGTAGTTACATGCATATACAAGGCATAGAGTAGAGTAAAAGGCATAGCTAGAGGGGTCCGTAAGAATGTACCCAGGAGAAAGGACCAGGGGGACATCCGCTGCCGTCTATGGCTCTCAAACGCTTCTCCAGCGATAATTTAAATCAGATGCCCCCAAGTCTGTCCTGGGGAAGAGAGAGAGGAGAGGACAGAAAGGAAGGATAGGACAAGAGCAGTGAAGAATGAGCACTGGGAGAAAGAAAGCAGTGAGAAATAAGACCCCCTAGGATTGCAGTGCAACCTAAACCATTCAATGGCCCGCTTGGCAGGCTGTGATGGACCTGCAGCTGCTGGTCAGTGACTAATCACCTGTGACTAATCAATCACCTGTGACTAATCACAACTGTAATTTTATCTCTCAGCTGTGTTAGCTGGCTGCCTCGGCAGAGCAGCTAATTTGTAAACACAGGATGTTAAACCTATGGCTGCTTCCACGAAAGCAGGGAGTAGACACACTGCAGATTCATTGCAGGATTTGTATCATCAGCAATAAATAGATGTTTTTCTAAGGTTAATATGCTGTTGCTTATCTTGTAGAGCAGAGAAGAAGTTCTGAGTTCAAGTTCGCCATAAGGGCGTTTCACACTGGATAATCCCTTACGATTTCCTCTACCTACAGAGTGGTCTTTGCAATACGATTAGCGCATGCTCTGATCATTCGCTGGGGTCCGTCTGCATTTGTGATTTCCAATGGAGGAGGAAAAAAATACATATTGCTGGATTCCGGGGAAATTACACACCACTGCGATTTGTAAATAGACAAAATGACTTGTGTACAGAAGCAGATAGGACACTTGTATAGGTAATAAAAAGTAGGACACCGCATTCTTATTGAATATTATGGCGGAGTCTTGTCCTGCTTTTCACGATGCATATTTGTGTTTTGAGCTTGGATAGGGTTTTGTGCTCTGCAGAGTTCTCCTTTAATAACCGCCACGCTCATGTGTTTCCCGCCTCTCTGCAGGTCTTTATGGTGAGAGACACAGAAGATGCCGCGTAGTCCCACCTCCAGTGAAGATGAGATGGCGCAGAGCTTCTCAGACTACTCAATGGAGTCCGAATCTGACAGCTCCAAGGAGGAGACCATCTATGACACCATCCGGGCCACAGCCCAGCGACCCACCAGCAGGCTGGAGGACATTCAGACCAACACCATGGTCATCCGGATCGTGATCCCAGACCTGCAGCAAACGGTGAGTGTGAGCTCTGGGGGTGAGCCGGGAGAGTCAGTGTAAGGGGATGTTACCAAGGCGCGGGAGTCACAAACTTACCTCATGAATTCTCACCCTACGTACACATCCAATCTTGGCCAATATTACCACTTCCATGTAGAATGAGAGTTCACCTTTACAATCTGTTTATACTACAGTAGAGTCTTGGTAATCGGGCACCAGCTTGGTTTGGCTAATGCCAGAAAAGTGAGCTTTCTGGCTGCGTGAGACTCTGTCCCCTCCCAGAAGTTACTACAGGAAGCCATGTGCCACACCCCCTCCCATAAGTTACTAGTACTACAGGAAGCCATGTGCCACGCCCCCTCCCATAAGTTACTAGTACTACAGGAAGCCATGTGCCACGCCCCCTCCCAGAAGTTACTAGTACTACAGGAAGCCATGTGCCACGCCCCCTCCCATAAGTTACTAGTACTACAGGAAGCCATGTGCCACGCCCCCTGTCAGGAACCGGCACGCCTGCGTATACGGTTCCCGACTGCAGGTTTGACCAGATCGAGAGGGGAAGCAGCCTTATTCAAGCTAAAAACAAGGCTGGGACCCCTCAAACACTTCTCACTGCCACCACTAGCTGTTGCTAGACACGTCCACTCTGCTGTCGAGTGCTCAGCACGCAATCCGCGTTTTCGTACTCAGGTCAGCTTTGCGCTTTAGGCTGAATACAAGAACGCCACGCACACATACACAGTTGCAATCTTACACTGTAGTGAAGCAAAACCACTAACAGTTGTTCCGAACGATACTGTTAGCCACTCCACCACTCTTGTGTCGAGCGCAGAAGTGCCCCATACACACAATGCAATTACAATCTTATACGGTAGTGTTGCTCAGTCATACAATCAGGCATGGACTTATACACCGTTACACTTCAGTCTCTTCTAGGCTATGAGTGTTAGTTTAGTACAGCAGAAGTCAAACATATTAAATAACGATTTAATATTCCAGGAAAAAAAGTGGAACAATGCAGAAAATAATATATACAAAAGATTACAAAACAAAGTAAAAAGTTACAAAGATAAAAGTTACGATACACACAAGGATATTTGCATAAAAAATAAAACGGGAATCAAAACGTTACCAACTTGAAGGTCTAAACGTCGTTTGCGGAAGAACGCAGCTTCTGGTCAGACCAGGATAGCCCTAGCATTTGTTCCCCTCCCAGAGGTTACTACAGGAAGCCATGTGCCTCGCCCCCTCCCAGAGGTTACTACAGGAAGCCATGTGCCTCGCCCCCTCCCAGAGGTTACTACAGGAAGCCATGTGCCGCGCCCCCTCCCAGAAGTTACTACAGGAAGCCATGTGCCACACCCCTTCCCAGAAGTTACTACAGGAAGCCACATGCTTCGCCCCCTCCCAGAGGTTACTACAGGAAACCATGTGCTTCGCCCCCTCCCAGAAGTTACTACAGGAAGCCATGTGCCACGCCCCCTCCCAGAGGTTATACAGGAAGCCATGTGCCACGCCCCCTCCCAGTAGTTACTACAGGAAGCCATGTGCCACGCCCCCTCACAGAAGTTACTACAGGAAGCCATGTGCCACGCCCCCTCACAGAAGTTACTACAGGAAGCCATGTGCAACGCCCCCTCCCAGAAGTTACTACAGGAAGCCATGTGCAACACCCCCTCCCAGAGGTTACTACAGGAAGCCATGTGCTACGCCCCCTCCCAGAAGTTACTACAGGGAGCCATGTGCCACGCTCCCTCCCAGAGGTTACTACAGGAAGCCATGTGCCTCGCCCCCTCCCAGAATTTACTACAGGAAGCCATGTGCCACGCCCCCTCCCAGAGGTTACTACAGGGAGCCAGGTGCCACGCCCCCTCCCAGAGGTTACTACAGGAATCCATGTGCTTCACCCCCTCCCAGAGGTTACTACAGGAAGCCACGTGCCACACCCCCACCCAGAAGTTACTACAGGAAGCCATGTGCCTCAACTCCTCCCAGAAGTTACTACAGGAAGCCATGTGCTGTGCCTCGCCCCCTCCCAGAAGTTACTACAGGGAGCCATGTGCCACGCCCCCTCCCAGAAGTTACTACAGGAGGCCATCTGCCACGCCCCCCTCCCAGAAGTTACTACAGCAAGCCATGTGCCACGCCCCCTCCCAGAGGTTACTACAGGAAGCCATGTGCCTCGCCCCCTCCCAGAAGTTACTACAGGAAGCCATGTGCCACGTCCCCTCCCAGAAGTTACTACAGGAAGTCATGTGCCCCGCCCCCTCCCAGAGGTTACTTCAGGAAGCCATATGCCTCTCTCCCTCCCAGAAGTTACTACAGGAAGCCACGTGCCACGCCCCCTCCCAGAAGTTACTACAGGAAGTCATATGCCTCGCCCCCTCCCAGAGGTTACTACAGGAAGCCATGTGCCTCGCTCCCTCCCAGAAGTTACTACAGGAAGCCATGTGCTGTGCCTCGCCCCCTCCCAGAAGTTACTACAGGAAGCCATGTGCCACGAACCCCTCCCAGAAGTTACTACAGGAAGCCATGTGCAACACCCCCTCCCAGAGGTTACTACAGGAAGCCATGTGCCACTCCCCCTCCCAGAAGTTACTACAGGGAGCCATGTGCCACGCCCCCTCCCAGAAGTTACTACAGGAAGCCATGTGCCACTCCCCCTCCCAGAAGTTACTACAGGAAGCTATGTGCCACTCCCCCTCCCAGAAGTTACTACAGGAAGCCATGTGCCACACCCTCTCCCAGAGGTTACTACAGGAAGCCATGTGCCACTCCCCCTTCCAGAAGTTACTACAGGAAGCCATGTGCTACGCCCTCTCCTATAGGTTACTACAGAAAGCCACGTGCCTCGCCCCCTCCCAGAAGTTACTACAGGAAGCCATGTGCTGTGCCTCACCCCCTCCCAGAAGTTACTACAGGGAGCCATGTGCCACGCCCCCTCCCAGAGGTTACTACAGGAAGCCATGTGCCACACACCCTCCCAGAAGTTACTACAGAGAGCCATGTGCTGTGCCTTGCCCCCTCCCAGAAGTTACTACAGGGAGCCATGTGCCACGCCCAGGGCCGGATTTGTACTTTTTACCGCCCAAGGCCAACTATACCATCTGTATGGTTGTTATCTCTGTGTGCCCCAATTAGAATTCGCTTTACTTTCCATCATTGGTGCCACAGACAATGGCTATTTTAGTAATACGTGTATAGATTAGAAGTTATGTTTTTAAATTTTATGTTATGCTTGCCATCTCATTAATGATGGACCCGTTGCATCACCATGAGAGTTAGGCTGATGTGTACCTGCAGGATAGAGCTTGCAGGTCTTGCAGGGATGACACAAGTACAGGAAAGAGAGTTCAAAGGTTAAATCTGTTCTTGTAGATAGGGATGACTGCATAGAACAGCTTTCCTGCCCCTCACTGAGCCGCCCCTAAACTTCTGGTGCCCTAGGCCATGGCCTATGTGGCCTTGCCAGAAATCCGGCCCTGGCCACGCCCCCTCCCAGAAGTTACTACAGGAAGCCATGTGCCACTCCCCCTCCCAGAAGTTACTACAGGGAGCCATGTGCCACGCCCCCTCCCAGACCTTACTACAGTAAGCCATGTGCCACGCCCCATCCCAGAGGTTACTACAGGAAGCCAAGTGCCACGCCCCCTTCCAGAAGTTACTACAGGAAGCCATGTGCTGTGCCTCGCCCCCTCCCAGAAGTTACTACAGGAATCCATGTGCCTCGCCCCCTCCCAGAGGTTACTACAGGAAACTATGTGCCTCGACCCCTCCCAGAAGTTACTACAGGAAGCCATGTGCCACGCCCCCTCCCAGAGGTTACTACAGGAAGCCATGTGCCACACCCCCTCCCAGAGGTTACTACGGGAAACCACGTGCCACTCCCCCTCCCAGAAGTTACTACAGGAAGCCATGTGCCACGCCCCTTCCCAGAAGTTACTACAGGAAGCCATGTGCCTCGCCCCCTCCCAGAAGTTACTACAGGAAGCCATGTGCCACGCCCCCTTCCAGAGGTTACTACAGGAAGCCATGTGCCACGCCCCCTCCCAGAGGTTACTACAGGAAGCCACGTGCCACGCCCCCTCCCAGAGGTCACTACAGGAAGCCACGTGCCACTCCAATAAGATTTCAGCCTGGCTCCAGCAAATTTAGGCCGGTTTTATACCTGAGGGAAGCATTGCGGTGCGATCCTCTGCCCACCTCGTATCTCATCGCAATGCCCAAAAGTAGATTCATATGACCCTGCAGCAGAGTTCGCCATTAAGGTTGTATGCACAGCGCTGGACACATGTACATCAATAATTAGGAAACTAGCGGGTTGTTACACTTTAACACACGTTAATGTAATGCAGATGTGCTGACCTGAAGTGAGCGGGATCTGCAGGCTGACATTAATTTCCCACACGTAAGCGTGCGTGTTTACTGTGTCCATTGCGTATACTCTGTGCCCAGCATGTGAGCGCTGCACAACAAAGCATGGAAGGCCCAGAGCTAGGCAAACATGGGCCAAATACAGCTCAGTACCATGCCCATCAATCCATCCCGACTGGAATTCTATTGGCTAGTGGCCAATCCATACTCTACACTGCAAACTCCGGCTCAGTAGATTTCAGCTAAACTGTTTACTGCCATCCACTTACACAGCAATTATATGCATAGAATAGCGATCACAGTAATCCTCCATAATTGGTTATTACAGACCACATAGGGGAAGACAGCATTTGTCTTTTTGTGGCTGAGAGGAGTCTGTCACCCTCCCAATTAGCCACTGTAAGTATCTGTTAACCAATTTATAAAAAGAACAGATAGGGACGAGCACTATGCCCGATGTGTTTCGTGAAGGTAAACTTCACTTCCTCAGGAGGTGTCTTGCCCTGAATCGGGTAAATAAGCTATACGTGAAAATAAGAAGATTACCTGTATTACAGGTCTGATGAGCATTAATCTCAATGCGTTTGCCATCAATTGCACAAGTACCACAGATCAATTGAATCTTCCAAGATGTTGCATGTACATTCTAGCGTTGGCTTTTGTTCAGGGTTACATATTCCTTTAGGGCAGTGGTGGCAAACCTATGGCATGCGTGCCGGAGGTGGTACTCTGTGCCCTCTCTGTGGGCATGTGTGGTGCTGGCTTATATCATGTGTGGTGCTGGCATATATCAAATAATTCCCCCCCCCCCCCTTACTCCGCCTCCTCTCAGAAAACCTCCGGGCTAGTACAGCGCAGAAAGGCAGGCAGGTAAGAGAGCACTATATTTTAACACCTTCCACCTCACTGCCCATTGATCCCTCCCTGCTCTTCTCCTGAAAGTTAACTTGCAGAGACAGAGGAGCACTTGAGTAATTGGTAATTTCTGCATTTCATACTTGGGGGTAATTGCTGCATTTTGTAATAGTTAAAGGACCACTATGGGAACAAAATTGTAAACTTTTAAATACATGTAACCATATACAGATAAAAAGTATGGTATGTTTCTTTCAGAGTAAATGGAGCCATAAATAACGCTTCTCCTATGTTGCTGTCACTTACAGTAGGTAGGAGAAATCTGACAGAACCAAGGCTTTGAACTAGTCCATCTCCATCTCCATTCTCAGCATGGCTTTTATTCTTTATAAATTGTTCCCTGAAAAAGATTTATACAATGATGCTGGCCTGAGAATCCCCCATGAGGAGATGGGTAAGTCTAAAACCTGTCGGTTCTGTCCGATTTCTACTACCTACTGTAAGTGACAGCAACATAGGAGAATAGTAATATATGGTGTCACAGGAGCCCTAGTGGTCAGACCGCAAATTGCCTTCCAATCGGTTTCAGCACACCAATCATGCAAGCTGTGGTCGCACTCGGTGCACGGAAATCGACGGAACTTGGGCAGCAGCCCGACCAGAAGGGAGCCTGTGAGGTATGGTAATTACAACGTACACACTATTTCAGGGTATAACTGCCACCACCAGTGGTATGGGCCAGTGGACGCGACTGACTGACTAGTCCTGCGAATAAAAACGGTTAAACACACTCTATTCTGTCTAGTTATCAACAATAGTAGCGTCTCTTCAGAGATCTGAGTTCAGTTTCTGTGTATGCTGAATAATAGGGTAGCGGGACAGTGAATGACTTTGGTAAAGTCTTTATTCACGGCAATATAAATAATTAATATATACAGAAAATTAATAAAATCAACAATTATTGAGACATGAGATGATAACAGTATGAAAATAAAGGGGAGAAAAAAATCCTTAGTTCCTGGAAAGATGTCCTTTTGTGGGAAAACTTGTAAAGTTCTTGGTTTCAATCAGAGTTCAGACCAGGTGGATGCCAGCATATCCTCAAGCTGGCACAGATGAAATCAGGATGATGTTTCGGGGTGGAGGACTGAGGGCCCGCCTGCTGGCCATGTGCTTTTGATGAAGCTGGTTTGGGGGTGTGGCAATGCCGGCCCCCTCTGAGTTACCACCCAATGACAGTTCATTCCCTCTGAGAGATTTTAGGGCTAAACTCATGAACGATACATGTCATATTTAGGGGGATAGCAGATTCATACTTGTCGGAAAATACCAATTAATATGACATCAGACATGGCTAGTGCAGCGGGTCAGGTTCCTGAGAAGATTCATACCGCAATAACTGGACGGGCTATGGCGATGAATTTCATATCAGCACGTGGGGCAGACTTTAAAGAAGAAGACTATATGAATTTTATAGCTGTGCGATATACGGTCTCTCCATTTAATAGGTTAGAAACCCTATCCCACAGGTTTTCATATCTGCCTGGTCGGTGCCGCTCAGGCTGCTTTATCATAGTCCCCCTGGAGAGCCAGTTTCCTGGTTCTTTTCATGGGGCCATCTGGCTGTGGGGGGAAAGGAGCTGGTCCCTGCAGGGAATGTGGCCACGTGCGACATTCCTGAGGGGTGAGGCATTCCTGAGGGGTGAGGGGAATGCTTTGCTCACAGGGGAACAGATCTCTGGATTAAAAAAACACAAGTGTCGTTTTCTGATCGCTTGCCCGACTGCACAGATCCGACAGGGAGCGATCAGGAAATCGACTGTGAATTCTCTAGATTCACCTGCATTTCTCACGGCTGTTCCGTGACATATGGCTCATTTTACTCTGGAAGAAATGTATTTGTATGTGTTTACATTGTTATAAATTTTATAATTTTCGTGACAGTGATCCTTTAATGGCTCCGCCTCTGACGTAGGAGACCTGGGTTTAAATCCTTGCTCTTCCTATTTAGTAAGGAGTTCTTTGGACGAGACTCCCTAACACTGCTACTCCCTATAGAGCGCACTCTCTAGTGGCTGCCTTGCAAGTGCTTTGAGTCCGACAGGAGTAAAGCGCAATGCAAATATAGGAATTATTATTTAACTGTAGAGTGACCTTTAATGTATGAAGTGTGTTTTCTTAAAGTGACCCTGAGATAAAGGAAAATAAAAAATGTATACATACCTGGGGCTTCCTCCAGCCCCCTCTGGCCTGATCTCTCCCACACCGCCGTCCTCAGTCTCCTGGTTCTTTTGCAATTGGCACCGAAAAGTCCTCTGTCCAGGCTGCACGTTCTCCCTCGTCTTCCTCCTGCGGCCAGGAGCATTCCGCGTCCGCCAGGCGACAGGAGCGAGACTGGGGAGTGCACACAGTCAGACTGCGTCTGCCCCGACTGACCCCGAATGGACGACTTATCGGGGCCAGTTGTGGAGGCTGCAGGCAGCGGAAGACGGCGGGGTCAGATCGATCGGCATGGAGGGGGCTGGAGGAAGCCCCAGGTATGTATACATTTTTTATTTCCCGATCTCAGGTTTAACTAAACCTCCAGGTTTCAGTATAATTGGTTGTGTGGCACTCGGGGATAAATAAATGGATTTCGGGTTGCGTTTTGAGCAGGGCTGTGGAGTCGGAGTCGTGGAGTCGGGCAATTTTGGGTGCCTGGAGTCGGAGTCGGGAAAAAATGCACCGACTCCTAATGAATTTGTAATTGTAATTAAAATAGAAAATATGATAAAATGTTCTATTTCTCAGATAATAGTCATTAAAAATAATGTATATATACAGTATATATACAGTAATAGCTGTGCTTAGTCCACAAAAATGAAATAAACCAATCAAAATTAGTTACTTGTGCTGCTTCAATAAAGCAGTCCCCGTATTTTTAATGTCAGATATACACATCTGATTGTGACTGTATATATGATGTGTACACAGGAATCTCTTATATATACTAAATAACATCTATGCTGTAAGAATAAAGCCTGATGTGTAGCTGTGTCACTAATAGAGATGGTCAATGAGATGGAAATAATTCTGCACTGATGCTGATTTATGCAAATGTATGCACTTCCTTTGCTGATGAAATCAAATAATTTGATATGTTGTTAAAATTTGGTTTGGTGACTACAAATTAAAGGGTACCTGAGACGGATGAAAAGTAAAGTTTTATACATACCTGGGGCTTTCTCCAGCCCCCTTCAGGCTAATCAGTCCCTCGCTGTCCTCCACCACCTGGATCTTCTGCTATGAGTCCTGGTAATTCAGCCAGTCAGCGCTGTCCGGCCGCATGCCGCTCCCACAGCCAGGAACATTCTGCACCTGCGCAATAGTGCTGCACAGGTGTAGTATGCTCCTGGCGGCGGAGTGTGTGCATGCGCACTACGCCCGACTGGCTCAAGTACCTGGACTCATAGCAGAAGATCCAGGTGGTGGAGGAGGACAACGAGGGACTGATTATCCTGAAGGCGGCTGGAGGAAGCCCCAGGTATGTATAAAACTTTAATTTCATCTGTCTCAGGTTTACTTTGTTACACAGTAGTACTATACTCTACATATGCACTCCCCACAGAGCTGCAGGGACTCCACTGAGTATGCTGTGCACATTGAACACAGAGGTGTTGTCTGTCACCCATAAACCTTGTTCAGATTGTGCATGAAGAATGTGTAATAGAGAAAGAATCCCCTCATTCCCCTGCAGAGTACCTGCACATCATTCTTACATGTACCCACACTTACATTGCCTAGGGCCTGATAGATGTTCTTTGTTTCGGTTTGTACCTTTTACAAGTACTCTTACCAAGGACTAGTTTTAGTCTAAAGGGAATAAATATGGCAGTCTCCATATCCTTCTCACTTCAGTTGTCTTGTAAAATTCCTAAGCGTTGGCAGTTAAGAGACGAATTTCATGTTACATACTTTTAATCAACAAAATTGTAATATGCAAATTAGAGGAGTCGGAGTCGAGGAGTCGGAGTCGGTGGAATCCTAAACTGAGGAGTCGGAGTCGGTGGATTTTTGGACCGACTCCACAGCCCTGGTTTTGAGCAGTGCTGGTCGTAATGGAGAAAGCTACGCTTACGGATCATTACGCGTAATTTTACGCTATTACGCATTACGAAATTACGCTTACGGCATAGACAGTCAATTTCGGTACATGTCTATAATTACGCATAGCACTTACGCAATTACGCGCAAGTATACCGTAATTCATGTTATTACGTTATAGGTTTACGCGTAAAATCCTACTAGCAATTAATGCGTAAGGTCATGCTGCCATGCGGAAAAGTTGACGCATGGATCAATGTTAGGTAGCCGCCGACTTTAAGGGTTAATAGCAAAGCCCCCTTAAGTGCTAAGAGCCTCAAATTTGGAGAATATATTAAGGAGATCAGAAGGAATAAGAGGAAAAATTTTTTTTTCAAAAAGACCTTATAGTTTTTGAGAAAATCGATGTTAAAGTTTCAAAGGAAAAATATATACATTTAAAAACCCGCCGACTTTAACGGTTAATAGCAAAGCCTGCTTACAATTTAGGAACACCAAATTCACAGGGTATATTAAGGGGATCAGTGGGAATAAGAGGAAAACAATTTTTTTCAAAAAGACCTTATAGTTTTTGAGAAAATCGATTTTTAAGTTTCAAGGGCGAAAATGTCTTTTAAATGCGGAAAATGTCAGTTTTTTTTGCACAGGTAACAATAGTGTTTTATTTTCATAGATTCCCCCAAGTGGGAAGAGTTTTACTTACTTCGTTCTGAGTGTGGGAAATATAAAAAAAAAACGACGTGGGGTCCCCCCTCCCAGACCTCTTTAACCCCTTGTCCCCCATGCAGACTGGGATAGCCAGAATGCGGAGCACCGGCCGCGTGGGGCTCCGCACCCTGACTATACCAGCCCGCATGGTCCATGGATTGGGGGGTCTCGGAAGGGGAGGGGCAGCCCAGCTTTCCCCTCCCCCTCCGAGCCCTTGTCCAATCCAAGGACAAGGGGCTCTTCTCCACCTCCGATGGGCGGTGGAGGTGGAGGCCGCGATTTCCTGGGGAGGGGTTCATGGTGGCATCTGGGAGTCCCCTTTAAAAAGGGGTCCCCCAGATGCCCACCCCCCTCCCAGGAGAAATGAGTATAGAGGTACTTGTAGTACCCCTTACCCATTTCCTTTAAGAGTTAAAAGTAAATAAACACACAAACACATAGAAAAAGTATTTTAATTGAACAAAAAAACATAACCACGAAAAAAGTCCTTTAATATTCTTAATTAACCATTAATACTTACCTGTCCCTTTAAAAGCCAGTTCCCACGCAATATCCTCGGAAATATACTAATCAGTTACAATGTAACAAAGTTATTACAATGTAACAACTTTGTTACTTTGTAACTACGCCGCACCCGACGTCACTCACCGCCGCCGCCGCCACCGCGTCTGTGCTGCAGGACCCGACAGAGCTCTGAGCTATAGCTCAGAGCTCTCTAAGCATCTTTGTATTTGGGCTCCAAGGAGCCCCATTGGTCCTTAGCAGACCAATGGGGTTCCTTCTGATTTGAAGGAACCCCATTGGTCTGCTAAGGACCAATGGGGCTCCTTGGAGCCCAAATACAAAGATGCTTAGAGAGCTCTGAGCTATAGCTCAGAGCTCTGTGGGGTCCTGCAGCACAGACGCGGCGGCGGCGGTGAGTGACGTCGGGTGCGGCGTAGTTACAATGTAACAAAGTTGTTACATTGTAATAACTTTGTTACATTGTAACTGATTAGTATATTTCCGAGGATATTGCGTGGGAACTGGCTTTTAAAGGGACAGGTAAGTATTAATGGTTAATTAAGAATATTAAAGGACTTTTTTCGTGGTTATGTTTTTTGTTCAATTAAAATACTTTTTCTATGTGTTTGTGTGTTTATTTACTTTTAACTCTTAAAGGAAATGGGTAAGGGGTACTACAAGTACCTCTATACTCATTTCTCCTGGGAGGGGGGTGGGCATCTGGGGGACCCCTTTTTAAAGGGGACTCCCAGATGCCACCATGAACCCCTCCCCAGGAAATCGCGGCCTCCACCTCCACCGCCCATCGGAGGTGGAGAAGAGCCCCTTGTCCTTGGATTGGACAAGGGCTCGGAGGGGGAGGGGAAAGCTTGGCTGCCCCTCCCCTTCCGAGACCCCCCAATCCATGGACCATGCGGGCTGGTATAGTCAGGGTGCGGAGCCCCACGCGGCCGGTGCTCCGCATTCTGGCTATCCCAGTCTGCATGGGGGACAAGGGGTTAAAGAGGTCTGGGAGGGGGGACCCCACGTCGTTTTTTTTTTATATTTCCCACACTCAGAACGAAGTAAGTAAAACTCTTCCCACTTGGGGGAATCTATGAAAATAAAACACTATTGTTACCTGTGCAAAAAAAACTGACATTTTCCGCATTTAAAAGACATTTTCGCCCTTGAAACTTAAAAATCGATTTTCTCAAAAACTATAAGGTCTTTTTGAAAAATTTGCTTTCCTCTTATTCCCACTGATCCCCTTAATATACCCTGTGAATTTGGTGTTCCTAAATTTTAAGCAGGCTTTGCTATTAACCGTTAAAGTCGGCGGGTTTTTAAATGTATATATTTTTCCTTTGAAAGTTTAACATCGATTTTCTCAAAAACTATAAGGTCTTTTTGAAAAAAATTTTTTCCTTCTTATTCCTTCTGATCTCCTTAATATATTCTCCAAATTTGAGGCTCTTAGCACTTAAGGGGGCTTTGCTATTAACCCTTAAAGTCGGCGGCTTTTTTATATTATACGGGAGCGTAATATTACGCGATTACGGCAGACTGTGTAATTTCAATGGGAGTTTACTGTCTTACGCGTAATTTGTTACGCGTAAAACGTAACCCTACGGTCTACGCGTAATTAATTACGCGTAATACCGTAACCTTACACGTAACGCTTACGGTGCATTTGTAGTGAATTACGATGCGTAATTACGCTAATGCGTAATTTCGGCCCAGCACTGGTTTTGAGCACTTAGCCTCTAAAAGATTCGCCATCACTGCTCTAGGCGCTCAAAACATGACAATAAAATGGCAGGAAACGATGCTTGCTTCCATCTGGCCCCAGACATTTTTGTGGCATTGATACCCAGGAGATCCGTTCACTGGGACCGAACCTTACGAGATTGGAACAGGAAATTTGATGTTTGTGGCGTCTGCTTTAGGCGCTGTATTTGCAGGAATACCTCCTCGATCCCCCCAGATACCCAGGCTCGCTCTCACAGGAGTATATGAGGCTGAATTTCCTACCACCGAGCAGTTAGTAGTGTTAGTATCGGCCGCCTGGAAGAATCAGGCGATGTTGTTCAGCCCACAGGAGGCGCAGGGAATGTGTTCAGACAGATTTCCCCCTCTGAAGTCTAATAACATAAATTGGGCAGCAGAGCAGTGTGGGCCGGAGCTGCAGGCGATCTCCAGTCAGGGGGAGGGGTGGCGAGACAATGCCAGCGTAACATATGTTTATGCTGAGTTCACTTTAAGCGGGAGAAGCAGCCGCAATCAGATAATTTCATCGGGAAGATCAAAGAGGATAAATATGTTTTTTCTTCTGCCCTGTAGGGAAGAGGTTTGGCATGTCTCTTTGGCAGAAAGCTGAGCGTATATTAATAAAGTACATGATTAGAGGTAGCTTGCGATAAAAATAGCCTTACGTTTTTTGTTTGTTTTAGAGATATGCCCTGGAGAATAATATGCAAATTGGTGTGCTTTGCTATGCGTGTCAGAAGGAGGTTCCTCAGTGTCAGGAGAAAGCTCCTCCCCTTTGACCTGTTTAGGAATTCTCTTTTGATACTTTTGAGGCCCTTTTCACACATGGGGCTGGATTCACTAAACCGTGATAACTCAAATATCACATCTTATGAAAGATATCACACCTTATGAAAAGATATCACACCTTATGAAAAGATATCACACCTGATCAAAGACATCACACCTTATCAAAGATATCACACCTCATCAAAGATATCCCACCTTATCAAAGATATCACACCTTATCAAAGATATCACACCTTATCAAAGATATCACACCTTATCAAAGATATCCCACCTCATCAAAGATATCCCACCTTATCAAAGATATCACACCTTATGAAAAGATAGCACACCTTATGAAAAGATATCCCACCTTATCAAAAATATCCCACCTTATCAAAGATATCACATCTGATCAAAGATATCACACCTTATGAAAAGATAGCACACCTTATGAAAAGATATCACAACTTATCAAAGATATCACACCTTATCAAAGATATCACACCTGATCAAAGATATCACACCTGATCAAAGATATCACACCTTATGAAAAGATATCACACCTTATGAAAAGATATCACACCTGATCAAAGATATCCCACCTTATCAAATATATCACACCTGATCAAAGATATCACACCTAATCAAATATATCACACCTTATGAAAATATATCACACCTTATGAAAAGATATCACACCTTATGAAAATATATCCCACCTTATCAAAGATATCCCACCTTATGAAATATATCACACCTGATCAAATATATCACACCTGATCAAAGATATCACACCTGATCAAAGATATCCCACCTGATCAAAGATATCACACCTGATCAAAGATATCACACCTTATGAAAAGATAGCACACATTATGAAAAGATAGCACACCTTATCAAAGATAGCACACCTTATGAAATATATCACACCTGATCAAAGATATCACACCTGATCAAAGATATCACACCTGATCAAAGGTATCACACCTGATCAAAGATATCACACCTGATCAAAGATATCACACCTTATGAAAAGATATCACACCTTATGAAAAGATAGCACACCTTATGAAAAGATATCACACCTGATCAAAGATATCACACCTGATCAAAGATATCACACCTGATCAAAGATATCACACCTGATCAAAGATATCACACCTGATCAAAGATATCACACCTAATCAAAGATATCACACCTGATCAAAGATATCACACCTGATCAAAGATACCACACCTTATCAAAGATATGACACCTCATCAAAGATATTACCGTATATACTCGCATATAAGCCGACCCCCAACTTTTCCCTGAAAAAACAGGAAAAAATGATTGACCCCCATATAACCTGGGGGTAGGAAATGCTGGCCGCGTGATCCCCTCCAGTGTTGCCCGGTATAGCCAGTATAGTGCCCAGTATGGGTAGGTAGTGCCTCAGTATAGCTAGTAAAGTGCCCAGTATAGCTAGTATAGTGCCCCAGTATAGCTAGAATAGTGCCCCAGTATAGCTAGTATAGTGCCCAGTATAGCTAGTAAAGTGCCCCAGTATAGCTAGTATAGTGCCCCAGTATAGCTAGAATAGTGCCCCAGTATAGCTAGTATAGTGCCCAGTATAGCTAGTATAGTGCTCAGTATAGCTAGCATAGTGGCCAGTATAGCTAGTATAGTGCCCAGTATAGCTAGTATAGTGCCCAGTATAGCTAGCATAGTGGCCAGTATAGCTAGTATAGTGCCCAGTATAGCTAGTATAGTGCCCAGTATAGCTAGTATAGTGCTCAGTATAGCTAGCATAGTGCCCAGTATAGCTAGTATAATGCCCAGTATAGCTGGTATAGTGCCCAATATAGCAGCCCCCCCCTCCCCGCTCCCTTCCCCACTCCCCCTGCGGCCGCCCCGCTGCTATTACCTGCTCAGCCAGCGGCCGCTTCCTCTAATCCGGCGGGTTCCCCTCTCCAACTCCATGCGTATACCGTAAGTGTTTCACAGCAGCTGCTGTGACGAGGCAGGAAGGAGCGCAGCTTCCTGTAGTGGCGATGTGTATCGCCGTTACCAGGGGAACCACTCTTTCCTGCCTCGGCACACCAGCAGCAGAGCCGGGTGCGCTGCTGTGAAACACTTACGGTATGCGCATGGAGTTGGGGAGGGGAACCCGCCGGATTAGAGGAAGCGGCCGCTGGCTGAGCAGGTAATAGCAGCAGCGGGGGGGGGGGGGGGGGGGGGATTGGGACCACCGACCACCACCCACCAAGACTCGCATACAAGCCGACCCCCCAACTTTTGGCCCCCTTCCTGGTGGTGCAAAATTCGGCCTGTATGCGAGTATATACGGTACACCTTATCAAAGATATCACACCTTATCAAAGTTAACACGCCTTATCAGAGTAGCATAGCAAGCGCTACAAACTTATGCTTGCTAATTGGCAATGGCACTCGTCCTGCCCTTAGCCCCTGCGGGTTTGTAGCACTCGCTATGCTACTCTGATAAGGCGTGTTAACTTTGATAAGGTGTGATATCTTTTCATAAGGTGTGATATCTTTTCATAAGGTGTGATATATTTTCATAAGGTGGGATATTGAAGTTATCACGGTTTAGTGAATCAAGCCCGTGGAGCAGTACCGCGCTGTACTCTCCCCCGCTGCAGCTTGTCGCCAGGGCAATGCAAGTCTGTGAAGACTTGCACACCAAGCCGCCCCAAAGTCTGCAGTGTGTTTCCGCATAATCCGTACCAACCACACACGCAAGTCAATTGCAATGCAATACATCTGAAGTGACAATCGAGGTTGCGGTACATACCATGGGCATCCTATTGATAATCATTCATTACAGGCACTTAGATCGGTGGATGGGAAGTGTGTTTCCATGCATTGATCTGTGTACTAGCGGGCGGCGACGAGAACTCACACAGGAGCACGCACAGCGGCGATCGCGGCGAGGGTCCACACTTAGCAGCAGCGTAGCTAAGCAGCTGTGGGCCCCGATGCAAGTTTTACATTGGAGCCCCCCAAGCATAGTGATTGATGCGACGCACCAAAACCTGCCAAAGATGATGTCAGAGGTGCAAGTAGTGGATCGGGAGCAGATTGTTAGTGATTACCACTATTCAAAGCATCTATAGAAGTGATTATTAGGAGCACAGGACCAATAGAGAGCCAATACTGTGGTTGATGGAGGGGCCCCTCTGGCCCAAGGGCCCTGATGCGGTCGCAACCTCTGCAACCCCTATTGCTACGCCACTGACACTTAGCAACGCGGTGAGGAGGACGCAGGGAGCCTCTGGACTCTCTCCTAGGCCTTCCCTCTACTGAGGAAAGTATTTAACTTTATTTGCGGTGCCACTGCTGATAAACGTGTAAATAAAGTAATGTAAAACATATTACAGAATTGGGAATAATAGAATACTGTAAAATTCTAAAGACATTGCAGTGGTATAAAGTCTCGTTTTTTATATATACACAAGAAATCAGGTCAGGCTGAACAGCCTGCAGGAATTGTGAGCTAGAAGCTCTCCTGGGGCAGCGCAGTTCCACATAAAGCCATTCTCTCGCGCTGGAGACCGTGTATTTCAGAGGACAGGTGTACTCTCTCCGTGTTTACTTCCATCACTGAGAGCAGCGGCTGCTGAGACTCCCCTGTACTGCGGTCACTGCGCGCTCGCCCCCTCCCCATCCTCAGAGGCCTGACCTGAGAGCAACGGCTGCTGAGACTCCCCTGTACTGCGGTCACTGCGCGCTCGCCCCGTCCCCATCCTCAGAGGCCTGACCTGAGAGCAGCGGCTGCTGAGACTCCCCTGTACTGCGGTCACTGCGCGCTCGCCCTGTCCCATCCTCAGAGACCAGAGGTGAGAGCAGTCACCCCTGTACTGCGGTCACTGCGCTCTCGCCCCATCCCCATCCTCAGAGGCCAGAGGTGAGAGCAGTGGCTGCTGAGACTCCCCTGTACTGCGGTCCCTGTGCGCTCGTCCCGTCACCCTCCTCAGAGGCCTGACCTGAGAGCAGCAGCTGCTTAGACTCCCCTGTACTGCGGTCACTGCGCACTCGCCCTGTCCCCATCCTCAGAGGCCTGACCTGAGAGCAGCGGCTGCTCATACTCCCCTGTACTGTGGTCACTGCGCGCTCGCCCCGTTCCCATCCTCAGAGGCCAGAGGGGAGAGCAGTGGCTGCTCAGACTCCCCTGTACTGCGGTCACTGCGCGCTCGCCCTGTCCCATCCTCAGAGGCTTGACCTGAGAGCAGCGGCTGCTGAGACACCCCTGTACTGCGGTCACTGCGCTCTCGCCCCATCCCCATCCTCAGAGGCCAGAGGTGAGAGCAGTGGCTGCTCAGACTCCCCTGTACTGCGGTCACTGCGCACTCGCCCTGTCCCCATCCTCAGAGGTGAGAGCTGCGGCTGCTCAGACTCCCCTGTACTGCGGTCACTGTGCGCTCGCCCCGTCCCCATCCTCAGAGGCCTGACCTGAGAGCAGCAGTCTTTGCTGTACTGCGGTCACTGCACACTCGCCCTGTACCCATCCTTGAAGGCCTGACCTGAGAGCAGCAGTCTCCCCTGTACTGCGGTCACTGCGCGCTCGCCTCATCCCCATCCTCACAGGGATTGCATTGTAGTGTACAGCCCCGTCCTGCCATTTATTTAATTGCATCGGTTGTCTGAGGAGAACTCGCTCTGTATGCAATACATGAGTCCCGCTGTGATTTGTGGCAGAGAACGCTTTCATTTATGATTGCAGCGTTTTCTGTAAAGTGCCAGAATACTGACATTCAGGCTATTTTTACCCATAGTGCAGTGTAATTGTCCTGTGGCAGGGGAGTCCGGGGCAGGACACAGTAATATGCATAGCTCCACCCCCCGGCCAGTGACCTGTTTCCTGCTGGACCAATCCAACATGGCAGCTGCAGTTCCTCCCCCACATTGATCCCGATGAAAGGGGGAGTGGCTCAGGCAGGCTACGGGTGAGCAGTCATCAGTCAGTCTGTGAGAATCTGTGAACTGATGCAGTGGGTATCTTCAAAAAAAGTAGTTTTTTACAGAAAAAAAAACAAAAAACTTTTTATACATGTAAAATAATGTTCTATGAAATGCAGTAAAATCTGTGCATCAACTGGGGCTTTAAAGCAAAACTTCACTTTTCCAGAAAATCGCTGTGGTTTGCCGTTTTTTTTAGAACTACGGTATGTGAAATAAATTTGCCACCACTGATGGAAGCTGACATGGCTGCTCTTTGCAAGCCTGGAATCTGTACTCTTTGTGGAGGGTACAGGCTGCCTGGAACCCTCCCAGCCTGCTGCACAGAGCAGGAGCCCTTGTTACTCATCTTCCACACCTGGACTAACCTATCGGCTCACAGAGAACTAGGCCACTCCCATCTCACGGTCTCTGTTACCAGCTTGTCACATGGTGGACTGAGTCACGGCAACTAGTATTTGCGCCTAGACTTCAGTATAAGTCAGTGGAGTTGCCACCCATAGGAACTAGTGTCACATCTAGTCACTACTAACTATTAGTTACAACAGCTAATTGCTATGACTGAGGGATAGCACTTCAGCCAGCTGCATGAGACGCAGCCCTTGGGAATGTCGTGGAGTAACTGGGGGCAACGTGCCAGGGTCCCCCGTAAAGACCTGCCAGCTGGGCTCCGGTTTATACGTAAGCAGGCTGAGATAATCCTATTGTATCATATTATACTTGTGTATGCAAGACTTCTCACGTGCTTCACCCCTCCTCTGGAATTCCCTCCCACAGCACATCTGTCACTCTCCAACCTCTGATATCTTTAAACGCTCTCTCCAAACACATGCTTGTTCCAATAAGCATATCCCCTACCTTAGGCCACTTCCTTTTTGTCCTAAGGACAAGCGGCACTCCTACTAGATATCCTAAAACACACTGCCTGTAGGTATGATAATTGTATACTATACCCCCCTCCCCCCCATTCCTTTAGATTGTAAGCTCACAAGAGCAGGGCGCTCTTCCCTTTTGTGTCTTGGAATTCATTATACGTTTTATACATCATGTTACTTTTGTCACTGTTATTACAAGCCTCAAACCTGATACAGTTGGTCATTGGGTGACTGGGGTTCAAATTCAGAAAAGGGGTGGAGCCACAAACAGCCAATCAGATTTGTTTTATTTCAATGCAAATTATTGATGCCAAAGACCTCAAAGCTTCCAAACTTGGCCACTGAGTAATTGTGTGGTAGGATTAGAAAAAATGGGCGGAGCAAACACCAGCCAAATACATACGTCAGGCCATCAGCTAGTATATATATAAAGCTAGTATATATATATGATAGAGCGAGAGGTCTGTTTGTTTTGTAGAATGCTGCGCTGGGTTTATAAGACACACGCCTGGGGAAATCTTCCTATATTGTGTTAATCAGTCTGCCTCTGGTTATTGAGTCCCGCCGGTATCGGAGGATGGAGAGCCGCAGGGTAACATGATTCTGATGAACTTGCTTTCTAGTCTCTGAGGCTTCACTAAAACCTCCAACAACCGCTAACAGAGGGAGCACTGAATGCTGGGAATGTCGATGTACAGCCGGCTTGTAAAAGTCCAATTTAAAGGGAACCCGAGGTGAGAGGTTTATGGAGGCTGCCATATTTATTTCCTATTAAACCATACTAGTTGCCTTGCTGTCCTGCTAATGTTCTGCCTCTAATACTTTTAGCCACAGCCCCTGAACAAGCATGCAGCAGATCAGGTGCTCTGAGTCAGACTGGATGAGCTGCATGCTTGTTTCAGGTGTGTGATTCAGACACTACTGCAGCCAAAGAGATCAGCAGGACTGCCAGGCAACGGGTATTGATTTAACAGGAAAGAAATATGGCAGCCACCATCTCCCTCTAAGCTCAGGTTCACATTAAAGGGAACCCGAGACGAAAGAGAAGAAAAGCACTTAACTAAGAAGAGGGAAAGCCTTTGGATCCAGTAGAGTCTTCCTGTGTCCTCCTGGCCCCCTTTGTTGCCACGTGTGGGCCCTCAGAACACATGCCACAAGAGCTTGTCAGATATGTTCTCGTGGCTGTGCTGTCCGCCGTGTATGAGCTCAGTAAGCCAAAGCTGCTCGTCCACAAGGGGCCTGTGCGATCGTACTCACCTGACCGTACTCACACAGGAACGAAGAGGAGCGTGGCCGCAATATTCTAGAGGGTTCAGCTCTGGTGGCCTGGAGGTCTAAGGCAAGTATCCCCATTTTTTATTTCTGTCTTAGACTCCCTTTAAAGTCCCAGTTCATTCCTGCAGGATTTCTTCGTAATAAAAGTAAATAGGGAATCATGCCATTACTCACACTTTTCTTATTTGAGGCAACTATTCTAGAGAAACACATTTTGTAACAGACAGTCATGTGACCGAGGATACATTCACAATATTTGCAGATGCAGGGAATGTGGGCTTTCTTGCCACCCTCCTCCTCTCGCTGCTACTTAGAGATGAACACTTTGAGGCCAGCACTGCAGCTCAGAAGGTTCTGATCGTTATCCGGCCGGCCACAAAGAGGTAATACGCAGCACAAGGAGGAGGAGGGTAGGGTCATGTGACTAGCGAGCATTGCAAATGCTGCCAATGTTGTAAAATAACCTGTATTCCAAATATTTAACATGCACTTTTATTAACACTTTGTGTACTTCTTTGTGTGTTTCAGAAATGTGTTCGGTTTAACCCCCACGCCACAGTATGGGTGGCAAAGCAGAGGATCTTGTGTACCCTCAACCAGAGCCTGAAAGATGTCCTCAACTACGGCCTTTACCAGCCCTTCAGTAACGGGAGAGAAGGGAAGTTCCTGGATGAGGAGCGGCTGCTGCGGGAATATCCACAGCCGATGAGCAGAGGCGTGCCTTCATTAGAGGTAGAAGCTTTGTGTGTTAATTAATGTTGTGTGCAGAGACAAGACAGCTGCTCTGTGTGTTCAGTGCTTTCTGGAAGGTGAAGGTCGGCACCTACCAGAGCAGGCAGCATGACTCACCAGAAGGGAGTGGCAGAGGAAGGAGTCAGCAGAAGGCAGAGGGAGGAGTCATCAGAAGGGAGTGGCAGAGGGAGGAGTCATCAGAAGGGAGTGGCAGAGGGAGGAGTCACCAGAAGGGAGTGACAGGGGGAGGAGTCACCAGAAGGGAGTGGCAATGGGAGGGGTCACCAGAAGGGAGTGGCAGAGGGAGGAGCCAGCGGAGAGGTTCGGCAAAGCTTCCTAGGATTGACAAATACTTCTGACCAGAGATTTTCAGAGATGCTTATAATCTCCGGCTTGAATGCAAACTTACTGCTTATTTGCGCTAGACATTGAACCAATCAAATCCACTGACTGCTGATACTGATTGGCCCATTTCCAAGCAGCGTACAGTATGCAAGACATTTGCATTCAAATCAATATCATTATCATCTCACTGACCATTTGTAGTCTTGGCTGGTTTCAGTGGGTAGGAAGGCTGGGTCAGATCAGGATTAGGAGAGGATGAGGGTTGGGGGTCACATTTCTATATATTAATAAAAAGGAACTAAATGCTTAAAGAGGAAGGAGCTTGTACCTTAATAAGCACAAAAGAGTCCTTAATGTAAAGCTCTGTATTACACTTGTCAGTATCTATGGGTGTCAGGGGCAATAACTCACCTGTACATCATTGGAAGTCTGAAACTCTGCAACCCCCGCCCCCAGAGGTGACTCAGGTATTTTTATCTGTGGCCACTCCTCCTGCATTTCCACATCCCTCCCCCGGCTTGTCAACTGCCTATTAGGCCTCTGCTGCTGAGCTGGGGGCAGGGCAAAGTGACAAAGGTGGGAGTGGCCATAGAGTTCGGTCTAGTTTAGAAAAACTTTACGGGTGAGTTGTTGCCGCTGAAAACTGTCAATCCTTGCAGGTCTAGCACAGTGCTTTACAATTAAAGCTTGCTAAAATGACAACTTGGTACTCTTTAAATCTGGGCTTTACCTTACAGTCACATGAACACTGACAATTATTGGGCCTCTCCTCTTCCAAACAGACCACCAGCCTCTTCTCTGCATTGTCTGGGAGCTTGGTGGCCACACCCCCAGCAGTAGAACTCTACTCTGTGGGAGTTTCAGTGGCTGTGTTGGCCACGCCCCCTTCCCTTAGGCCAAGGTGCTGTGCCATTCTCTGGGGATGCAGCGTCCTGATCCTCAGATGGGGAGGGGCAAAGGGGAAAGCGCTCTACTTTTACCTACTTTACTTTAAAAAGTGTACTGCTTCTTTAAAGAGAAACTCTGACTAAGAATTGAACTTTATCCCAATCAGTAGCTGATAACCCCCTTTACATGAGAAATCTATTCCTTTTCACAAACAGACCATCAGGGGGCGCTGTATGGCTGATATTGTGGTGAAACCCCTCCCACAAGAAACTCTGAGTACGTACTCTTGGCAGTTTCCTGTCTGTGAACCTTGTTGCATTGTGGGAAATAGATGTTTACAGCTGTTTCCAACTGCCAAAACGGCAAGCAGCAGCTACATCACCTGCCAGCAGTAAAAATGTCACCATGTGATAAATGTCAGAATGTAAATCAGGGAGAGGAAAGATTTTACAATGGGCAAACACTGACTAAATCCTTTATACATAATTATTGTAAAAATGAAGGACTTTACATTATTATTACATTATTTGCACTGGAGTTCCTCTTTAAGGCAGATTTCATGTCCCAGAGTTCAGTTATATATGTCTTGTCTCTATGGCGGTTATCCTTCCTTGCTATACATGTTTTCCTTTTCTTTCGCAGTTTCGCTACAAGAAGAGGCTGTACAAGCAGTCCAGCATTGACGAGAAACAGATCGCCAAACTGCACACTAAGGTACACAGAGTTTCCTTTTATCCGGTGAATGGTTTCATATCATGTCCTTTAAAGAGGCACTGTAGTGGCATATAGTAGAGAGCAGAACATTATTATCCTATATAATAAAACCCCCTGCGTCATCCTCCTGTCCCTGCATCATCCTCCTGTCCCTGCGTCATCCTCCTGTCCCTGCGTCCTCCTCCTGTCCCTGCGTGCTCCTCCTCCTGTCCCTGCGTCCTCCTCCTGTCCCTGCGTCCTCCTCCTGTCCCTGCGTCCTCCTCCTGTCCCTGCGTCCTCCTCCTTTCCCTGCGTCGTCCTCCTGTCCCTGCGTCCTCCTCCTGTCCCTGCGTCCTCCTCCTGTCCCTGCGTCCTCCTCCTGTCCCTGCGTCCTCCTCCTTTCCCTGCGTCGTCCTCCTGTCCCTGCGTGCTCCTCCTCCTGTCCCTGCGTCCTCCTCCTGTCCCTGCGTCCTCCTCCTGTCCCTGCGTCCTCCTCCTGTCCCTGCGTCCTCCTCCTGTCCCTGCGTCCTCCTCCTGTCCCTGCGTCCTCCTCCTGTCCCTGCGTGCTCCTCCTCCTGTCCCTGCGTCCTCCTCCTGTCCCTGCGTCCTCCTCCTGTCCCTGCGTCCTCCTCCTGTCCCTGCGTCCTCCTCCTTTCCCTGCGTCGTCCTTCTTTCCCTGCGTCCTCCTCCTTTCCCTGCGTCCTCCTCCTGTCCCTGCGTCCTCCTCCTGTCCCTGCGTCCTCCTGTCTCTGCGTCATCCTCCTGTCTCTGCGTCATCCTCCTGTCTCTGCGTCCTCCTCCTGTCCCTGCGTCCTCCTCCTGTCCCTGCGTCCTCCTCCTTTCCCTGCGTCCTCCTCCTTTCCCTGCGTCCTCCTCCTGTCCCTGCGTCCTCCTCCTGTCTCTGCGTCATCCTCCTGTCTCTGCGTCATCCTCCTGTCTCTGCGTCATCCTCCTGTCTCTGCGTCCTCCTCCTGTCCCTGCGTCCTCCTCCTGTCCCTGCGTCCTCCTCCTGTCCCTGCGTCCTCCTCCTGTCCCTGCGTCGTCCTCCTGTCCCTGCGTGCTCCTCCTCCTGTCCCTGCGTCCTCCTCCTGTCCCTGCGTCCTCCTCCTGTCCCTGCGTCCTCCTCCTGTCCCTGCGTCCTCCTCCTGTCCCTGCGTCGTCCTCCTGTCCCTGCGTCACCCTTCTGTCCCTGCGTCACCCTCCTGTCCCTGCGTCACCCTTCTGTCCCTGCGTCACCCTCCTGTCCCTGCGCCATCCTCCTGTCCCTGCGTCACCCTCCTGTCCCTGCATCCTCCTCCTGTCCCTGCATCACCCTCCTGTCCCTGCGTCCTCCTCCTGTCCCTGCGTCCTCCTCCTATCCCTGCGTCCTCCTCCTGTCCCTATGTCCGTGTGTTTTAGCTACTGCGCATGTGTAGCTGTTGGGACAGGAGGAGGACGGTGCTGGGTGGGTAGTAGGGAAGGACGGACGTCTGTGCACGCGGGCATGTGCGGACGTGCGCACACATGAACGCTTACATGTGGTGGCAGGGGAAGAGGGTTGTGAGGGACTAGAGCCCGTTATATTAAAGAGCTTGGTTCATCTAGATATTTATATAGCGCCAACATCTTCCGCGGTGCTGTACAAAGTTCATAGCTTCGAAGGGGCTCACAATCTAACCCTTCTATTGTCATAAGGAGACGCCAATTAACTTATCTGTATGTTTTTGGGATGTGGGAAGAAACCGGAGTGCCCGGAGGAAACCCATGCAGACATGGGGAGAACATACAAACTCCTTGCAGATAGTGCCCTGGCTGGGATTCAAACCAGGGACCCAGCGCTGCAAGGCGAGAGCGCTAACCACTACACCACTGTGTTGCCTAGTTAATTATTCAGGATACCCACTTTTATGGTAATGTTCCTGGATTCAGCATCAGAAACCCTTCCTATCGTTATATATTGCTGTATATTTTATGTAGCCCCGCCCTCCCACTGAGGCTTAGCCTAGGCTGTTTAGCTAGGCTGCATTCTCCTAGCGCATTCTGGGAGACCAGGCTTCCAAACTCTCCAAAACAAACATTCTGTACAGCTACACCTGACAGGACTAAAGATGTCACCACCTGTGATAAATGTCAGAATGTAAATCAGGGAGAGGAAAGGTTTTCCAGTAGGCAAACACTGACTGAATCATTTGTTAGGCGTCAGGAAGGATGTTTCCACAGGAAGGGAGGCTAGAGGGGGAGTGGCTAATTAGGCCGCAGGAAGGGAGGTTAGAGGGGGAATGGTTAGAGTTAGGCCTCAGGAAGGGAGGCTAGAGGGGGAGTGGTTAGAGTTAGGCGTCAGTAAGGGTGTTTCAACAGGAAGGGAGGCTAGAGGGGGAGTGGTTAGAGTTGGGTGTCAGAAAGGGAGGCTAGAGGGGGAGTGGTTAGAGTTAGGCGTCAGTAAGGGAGGCTAGAGAGAGAGTGGTGAGTTAGGCGTCAGTAAGGGTGTTTCAACAGAAAGGGAGGCTAGAGGGGGAGTGGTTAGAGTTAGGCATCAGTAAGGGTGTTTCAACAGGAATGGAGGCTAGAGGGGGAGTGGTTAGAGTTGGGCGTCAGAAAGGGAGGCTAGAGGGGGAGTGGTTAGAGTTAGGCGTCAGTAAGGTAGGCTAGAGGGGGAGTGGTTCGAGTTAGGCGTCAGTAAGGGTGTTTCAACAGGAAGGGAGGCTAGAGGGGGAATGGTTAGAGTTGGGCATCAGAAAGGGAGGCTAGAGGGGGAGTGGTTAGAGTTAGGCTTCAGGAAGGATGTTTCAACAGGAAGGGAGGCTAGAGAGGGAGTGGTTAGTGTTAGGCCTCAGGAAGGGAGGCTAGAGGGGGAGTGGTTAGAGTTAGGCGTCAGTAAGGGTGTTTCAACAGGAAGGGAGGCTAGAGGGGGAGTGGTTAGAGTTGGGCGTCAGAAAGGGAAACTAGAGGGGGAGTGGTTAGTTAGGCGTCAGTAAGGGAGGCTAGAGGGGGAGTGGTTAGAGTTAGGCGTCAGTAAGGGTGTTTCAACAGGAAGGGAGGCTAGAGGGGGAGTGGTTAGAGTTAGGCGTCAGTAAGGGTGTTTCAACAGGAAGGGAGGCTAGAGGGGGAGTGGTTAGAGTTGGGCGTCAGAAAGGGAGGCTAGAGGGGGAGTGGTTAGAGTTAGGCAACAGGAAGGATGTTTCAGCAGGAATGTAGTCTAGAGGGGAGTGGTTAGAGTTAGGTATGGGGTGATCTTTAAGAGAGATGGTTTAGGCATTTGGAGGTTGGTTTTCGTTATAGGAATGATTACTGGCAGCCAGGTTAGAAATATCACAAACGCCACCAAAAATACCATCGCATATCAAAACAACAGTGATGCTTTAAAATGTGCCTGGCAGAGGCAGCTGCACTAGTATGATCCAGTCCCAGCATACACTCCTGCAAAGTGTGAGCAGCGGACAAGCGATGTGCTCGGAGGAGAAGGATGATACGTTTTTTCTGTGATGTGCAGTGTGAGTTGTACTGTATGCCCAATTGTGGAGCATAATCCTCTCTGCACAACACTCCCTCCCCTCCACCCTCACAGCATTATTATCACAGGTGCAGTGTAAGCCCACATGCTGGTGGATAAGATTCCCATCAGGCTTAGTCACCTGACAGTGCGGCCTGCTCGCCCTCCCATCCAGAACTCACACGACAGGTTCTCGGAGCAGAGAAGAGTTACAATTACACTTTTATCTGGACACATTGAGAAGGTTCCTTTGTAGACGGTCTGTAGATGAGTCAGGCAGAAAGTCTGTCCTGCTTCGCAGTGTTGTGTTTGGAGTGCACTATTGAAGATGTATAGAGCTGCCATAGCACAAAGCTACAAGACGTTTCTAGGCTCATTTTTTACATACTGCTCTTCTGCTCTGGCCTGACCCACTCTGTGCACAGAGCAGAAGGCACCAGACGGCTACTGATGAGCAGAAATTACGCCTATGCATAATTACGTATTGTAATTCGCGCAAAATTTCTGGAAAAATCCTTATTCATTTCATATGTAATTGTAATATTTCACAATTTCGCGTAATTTTCGCGTTATTTCATTTAGTTTTCTGCTGACTTTGCCGGTTAACAGCAAAGCTCCCATACATGCTATTGCTATTAAAATTTCTACATATGTTAAGAACAAAAGCATTTGTTCAGACATTTTTTTTTTCAAAAAGACCTTGTAGTTTTTGAGAAAATACATTTTTAAAAATTCAAAGTGAAAAAAAAAAATTTACACAAATTTTTCTAGGTTTAAAAAACATTTTTTCTTTGCATTTTGAAAATCGATACATTTGGAGCTAAATTACGCAAAAATTATGCGAAATTTTACGTGAAATTACAAATGCCTCCTCAGTGACGTGGTGCTTGTTTACATACTGAGCAACCAGGAGCGGACCAGCAGCCCATGAGGCCCCCCTGCAAAATGATCATGGGGCCCCCTCCTGACTGTACCCCACAAACACACCCCTCACCCCGACACGCGTGCAGAATAGAGCAGGGGCCACAGTGATATCTACCTGCTCCAGTGCTGCGGTCTCCTCCATGCATCACAGCTGCACACTCTCAGCTACCATTCCCCAGTTCCCGATCATGTGACTTGCATCAGTCATGTGATCGGAAGCCAGCGAATGTCAGCAGGGAGAGTGCAGCTGTGATGCATGGAGGAGACACACAATGCTGGAGCAGGTTACTCCACTACCTGTGCTACTCTGCATGTGGGTAAGGAGAGGGAGGAGGAGTGGCTCCCGGGCCCCCCAGCGGTTGCAGATGTTGCAGGGGCTATTGTTACACGCCTGTGTGTAACTGCTTCTACCAGGCTAAAGGTGGCCATACACTGATAGATTTACAGCAGATTCGATCATCAGATAGATTTCTGTCAGATGCCTGTCAGGTTGAATCTGACAGGAATGTATCTGATGTGTGCCACACACTAGGAACAGATTTCCAATAGATTTCAGAATTAAATCTATTGGAAATCTATTGAAAATCGATCTAAATGCATTATTGCACCATTAAATCCAATGCACCTCTACGGGCCATCGATCTGCTGCCAGCAGCATATCGACCTAGATTTTCCATCCTTTCAGAGATCAAATCGATTGAAATCGACCGCAAAACGATCAATCGGCTGATCGAACGTCCATCAATTTCCGATTGATTCAGTCGATCGATCGATGGCTGAAATCGACCAGTGTATGGGCCCCTTAAGAGTTGTGTGGTACCCTTGAGGGATCCCTAATAAAAAGCAGAGACACCGGGAAACCCTTATGGTGTAGCATGCTGAAGTAATGCTAAATGTCAAAGCATTATATGGGTGATACTCACAAGGGTTGCAAGACCAGCAGCCACTGTGTCATCGCAAGCGAGGAAATCTCGTCCTCACTCGGGGGTGTTAGGTCTCTGGATCGGGTGGGTCACGCTCCAGAAAAAATGTACAACTTAAAACAACAAGTCCCCCTCCCCACCCACTCATGCTGAGGGGCTATGTAAACCCACTGGAGAGGACGACGGACCCCCCAAAAATGTTGTAGCAATAATTAATATGAAAGTAATAAAGTAGCTTACCTCTAGAAGGGACAAAGCCTGAGTGAGTTAATAACTTTTATTACATTTCAGGCACTAATGAGATTACGGGTTTCGCGGATCACAGTCCGCTTCATCAGATCAATAACAGCAGTGTGTTCGGTGCAGGATATGCGAGCCTGGAGATTTTATTGATCTGATGAAGCGAACTGTGATCAGCGAAACCCGTAATCTCATTAGTGTCTGAAACGTAATACATGTTATGACCTCACTCAGGCTTTGTCCTTTCTAGAGGTAAGCTATTTTATTACTTTCATATTATTTATTGCCTCAATATTATTTTTGGGGCGTCCCCTCCTCACCGGTTTCACCAGGCTACTCATGCTGCAGTGTACAGTGTAGAAGACAGCAGTGAAGGTGAGAGAGATATGGAGGCTGCCATATTTATTTTCTGTTAAACAATACCAGTTGTCTGGCTGTCCTGTTGATCCATTTGGCTGCAGTAGTGACTGAATAACACCAGAAACAGCATTCTACTGCTAATCTTGTCAGATCTGAGAATAATGTCAGAAACACCTGATCTGTTGCATGCTTGTTCAGGGGCGTATGGCTAAAAATATTAGAGGCAGAGGATCAGCAGGATGGCCAGGCAACTAGTATTGTTTAAAGTGATCCCAAACCGAAGCTCACGATCAATATAAGATGCTCGCCTGAGGAGAGGGAATCCTCAGTATCCTATTGTGGTTTGCCTCGGTGGACCTGTGTCCCCCGTCGCTGTGCACACATCGGTGACGCGCAGCTCCTCTTCTTGCAACGTGGCCACACAGTAGACACCTGAGCACAGCCACGCATGCGCAGTAGCACAGAACTGCTCGTACACCTGCGGCTCCGGCTTACTGTGCAGGCGGGCTTGTGCGGTTACTGCGTGGCCACGCTGCAGGAGGAGAAGCTGCGCGGCCCCAGTACGATTAGCGGCAGTGCTGCGCTCAGTGGCGAGAGACAACAGAACACCGAGGGGAGCCTCAATAGGATCCTAAAGACTTCGCTCTCTTTAGGTAAGTATATGTCAGTTTGTACCTGCGCTCTGGCTCAGAAACACTTAAAAGGAAATAAATATGGCAGCTTCCACATCATTCTCACCACTTTAAATAGTACACTGCTGCATCTGCTATTCTCCTCTGTTTACAGTGCAGGAGACAGCAGACCGCTTCTTCAGGGGCACATTGTTTACATACAACACTGCTGCATCTGCTATTCTGCAAATTTGCATAAATATGTTCGCAACAGGTTACAATTTCGCTTAGAATTTTCTGCTTTTGCGCATAGGACTTCAGCATTTTCACATTGAGTTTTTGCACAGAATTTTCTTACTCCTCTCCCTTGAGCAATGCTTATTAAACCTATTTTGCTGTTCATTTCCAGTAAAACTGTTTTGTAACCATTAAAATTTATACAACAACATTTTGAATTCAAAATTCAAACTTTTACCCGAAATAGCAAAATTCCAATGCAAAAGTTGGAACTACGCAAAATCCGTGCGCTCCTCCTCTAGGGGGCAGCATCCGGCACTCCACCTCTAGGGGGCAGCATCCTGCGCTCCTCCTCAAGGGGGCAGCATCCGGCACTCCTCCTCTAGGGGGCAGCATCCGGCACTCCACCTCTAGGGGGCAGCATCCGGCACTCCTCCTCTAGGGGGCAGCATCCGGCACTCCACCTCTAGGGGGCAGCATCCGGCGCTCCTCCTCAAGGGGGCAGCATCCGGCACTCCTCCTCTAGGGAGCAGCATCCGGCACTCCACCTCTAGGGGGCAGCATCCGGCACTCCTCCTCTAGGGGGCAGCATCTGGCACTCCACCTCTAGGGGGCAGCATCCGGCGCTCCTCCTCTAGGGGGCAGCATCCGGCACTCCTCCTCTAGGGGGCAGCATCCGGCACTCCACCTCTAGGGGGCAGCATCCGGCACTCCTCCTCTAGGGGGCAGCATCCGGCACTCCACCTCTAGGGGGCAGCATCCGGCGCTCCTCCTCTAGGGGGCAGCATCCGGCGCTCCACCTCTAGGGGGCAGCATCCGGCGCTCCTCCTCTAGGGGGCAGCATCCGGCGCTCCTCCTCTAGGGGGCAGCATCCGGCACTCCACCTCTAGGGGGCAGCATCCGGCACTCCTCCTCTAGGGGGCAGCATCCGGCGCTCCTCCTTTAGGGGGCAGCATCCGGCGCTCCACCTCTAGGGGGCAGCATCCGGCACTCCTCCTCTAGGGGGCAGCATCCGGGACTCCTCCTCTAGGGGGCAGCATCCGGCACTCCTCCTGTGTACTGGGGGAAGGGGAGGAGGACAGTTTTCCCCAGCTGCCCTCACCCTGGTTGTCATGTTTTGTTTTCTCCCCGCATTCCGTCTCCTCTATCTTTGAAGGTTTCGCTTCCCTCGCTGTATAAATTCTGGTGGTTTCAGCAGAATGGTAGAAGGTGACACTGGGACGTGTGGCTGCAGCCCAGCGGGGGGACTCCGCTCATTTGTAACTGTCCACCTCTTGTATTTCCAGGCTAACCTGCGCAAATTTATGGACTACATTCAGCACTGCTCCGTGGAGAAAATCTGCAAGATGCTGGACCGTGGCCTAGACCCAAATTACCACGACCCGGAGACTGGGGGTAAGATTACACACTGTATATACCCTATAGGGACACTAGGGGGCAATAGATGTACCAGGACCCAGGAGACTGGGGGTAAGATTACACACTGTACCATATAGGGACACTAGGGGGCAATAGACACACCACAACCCGGAGACTGGGGGTAAGATTACTCACTGTATATACCCTATAGGGACACTAGGGGGCAATAGACATACCACGACCCGGAGACTGGGGGTAAGATGCTCTATAGGGACACTAGGGGGCAATAGACATACCACGACCCGGAGACTGGGGGTCAACATATCTTTAATTTTATGAGCAGATTGTATAGGTAATCAAAATTGGATGTGTGTATGCACCTTTAGCCGCACAATTAACAGTCCTGTTCCAATCCTAAAATTGGAGCAGACATGATTTTCTTGCAATTTCTCTATGTGGCATGAAGCTTCAGGAAATTCGCAAGTGCACCATGGATAGACGATCGCACGAAAAATCTCACAACGCATGGAATATCGAAAAGGGCCCATGTCATGTGATCCTCCCCTAGGTGCACCTTCATGCTTAAAGGGAACTTGAAGTGAGAGGGATATGGAGACTGCCATATTTAATATTACACAATAACGGTGCCTGGCAGCCCTGCCGAGCCTCTACTTCTTATGGCACATTCCCACTGGGTTGCCAAATGCGTTTCTGAAACGTACGGATCCATATCCATACGCCATGCATGAACGGCTATGTGAATTTGGATGCGAGTGCGAAAAACTGCGCCGTTTTTTTCCCCGCACGCGATTCCGATGCAACCTGTTGATTTCAATTCCGCATCCAAATTGCGTGTGCAAAACGATTCTCGGCTAACGGAAATAGGCCCTTATAGTTTTGGCCATACACCCTGAACAAGCATGCAGCAGATCAGGTGACTGAGGTGTGACTGGATTAGCTGCATGCTGGTTACAGGTGTATGATTCAGACACTAGTGCAGCCTAAGATATCAGCAGGGCTGCCAGGCAACTGGTATTCTTTAACAGGAAATAAATATGGCAGCCTCCATATCTCTCTCACTTCACCTTCCCCTTACCAGTAGTGCTTGGTCACTTGTGGTTGAGATGAGGATGACATTAGAGGAAGCATACGCTTTTCCAGTGACTGACCCAGCAGTTACTGATCAGTTGCCAGCTTCTTCATTAACCAGCAGCCTACTGGGTTTAATTGCTTCAGATGTAAAGTCAATGGAAAGACATACTCACCTCTGCTCAGCAAGCAATGATGGCCAGCAAGATGATAAATTAAGCTTAAAGGAGAACGTTAGCGGAAAGTAAACAAAAAACATATTTACACAGTAAACTGACATGAAGGCAGTAAATAAAAAGCATAATTTACAGCCCCACACACACACTCAACAGCGGTCTTTTAAGGTGCGTACACACTACTAAATGCAACGACGGGTCCGCTGGACCCTCCCGCTGGGCTGTCTTTAGCCGACAGTATGTGCGTGTCGGCGGACTGATAAGGCTGTTTCTGAATGATCCGCTCGATCCTTATCAGTCCGCCGACAGCGTGTACACACACACACACACACTACTGTCGGCTGAACGTCCGCCCAGCGGGAGGGTACAGCGGACTCGTCGTTGGCGCCCGTAGTGCACCATTAGGCTCTCACAACTTTTCTTGTGAAACACCTAAAGAAAATCTGTTGCGGTTGTTCAAGCAGCTGATAAGACTGATAAGAAGTCAATTCAACCGTTGGATTGATTTCTTATCAGTCTTATCAGCTGCTTGAACAACAGCAAGAGATTTTTTTTAGGTGGTTCACAAGAACAAGTTGTGAGAGCCTAAAAGACCGC
The DNA here is from genome assembly GCF_040937935.1 of Hyperolius riggenbachi. NCBI lineage: Eukaryota > Metazoa > Chordata > Amphibia > Anura > Hyperoliidae > Hyperolius > Hyperolius riggenbachi. The sequence goes on from NC_090656.1 coordinate 242,698,745, forward strand.
TGTTGAGTGTGTGTATGGGGCTTAAAGAGGAACTCCAGTGAAAATAATTGAATATAAAAAGGTGCTTAATTTTTACAATAATTATGTATACATGATTTAGTCAGAGTTTGCTCATTGTAAAATCTTTCCTCTCCCAGATTCACATTCTGACATGTATTACATGGTGACATTGTTACTGTGGGCAGATTATGTAGCTGTTCTGGCTTTAACAGACAGCTATAAACAGCCATTTCCTGTGTGTGTCATTGTTACATTGTGGCAGTTTGCCCAGAGTACCGTACGGTACCAGAGCCTCTTGTGGGAGGGGTTTCAGCACAAAATCAGTCATACAGCGCCCCCTGATGGTCTGTTTGTGAAAATCATTATATTTTTCATGTAAAAGTGGGTATCAGCTACTGATTGGGATAAAGTTCAATTCTTGGTCGGAGTTTCTCTTTAAGTAAAAAGAAGAAGAAACCATCACTTATCCCATTATTTGCACTGGGAATAGATGTTTGGTTTATCACATTCTCTAATAGGGAGGGTTCCCGTTGACTTGAAGGGCTCTGCGGCAGCCAGTTGTTACTCTGTCCAATGCGATGGGTATTGCTCTCGCCAGGAGAACACTGATTCACTAGCTGCTAGCGAAAGCTGCTTTTTGCTAATCGGAACACTCGTTTGTGTGCCTAATCGCTAGCTCTTGTGACTATTCGCTGGTAGTGGCAACTGCACGACATCACCGGAAACTCCAGTAATGGCCTTCATTCACAATATGTTGGTAGATTACTTATTGCGGTAACCACATGTTTACCACTTGACCACTACAGGTTGTGTTCCCCTAATGGGACCAGAGCAATTTTCACATATCAGCGCTCCTCCCATTCATTCACCCATTACTTTATCGCTACTTATCACACCAAAATGATCTATACCTTGTTTAACACAAATTGGGCTTTCTTTGAGTTCTACTTTTTGCTTAGAATTGTTTTATTTTAAATGCATTTTACTGTTTTATTTTAAATGCAATACTGAAGTCTCTTTTTATACCTTATTTTCTTATAAAGTCCTCTTCGGAATGAAATTCTAAGCTGATTCGCTGCATCCCCACTGCAGAACGAGTGATTTATTGCCCAGAAATAGCCCTGAAAAGTTCCACCACTTTGCAGGTCGCAGATCGTGCTGCCTGGGGAAGGTAGAGCTTTGTGCAGTAGCTCTGCCTCCTCTCCAGTCAGTCTGCACCTCTCCCCGCCCCTCTTTCAGTCTTCTTTCACTAAGGGGCGGGAAGAGGCAGAGATCGACCCGAGAGGAGGCAGAGCTACTGCTCAAAGCTCTGCCTTCCCCGGGCAGCACAATCTGCGACCTGCAAAGTCGTGGAACTTTGCTGAGCTATTTCTGGGCAATAAATCACTCGTTCTAAGCTGATTCTATGCATCTCCGCGTCAGAATTTAATTCCGAAGAGGACTTTATAAGAAAATAATGAAAAAAAAAAAAAAAAAAGACTTCAGTGTCTCTTTATCAGGAATAATAACAAAAAAAAATAAATAAAAATAAATCATTATTTCTCAGTTTTAAACCATTATACTTTTAAAATAAAATGTGCGACTAGATAAAACCAAAACATTTTATTTACCCATTTGTCCCGGTTATTACAACATTTAAATTGGCTTTTTTACTGTACCCTATCAATAATTACAAGCCCTCATTTGCAAACATATAACAAGTATATACCTTCATAGCATCCATATATAAATAGCTAAGTCGCAAACATAACAATCTATGCATTCTCTTTTAGATTCTGTCACTTTAGCTTTTTTTTTCAAAGTTTTTTTCGTTATTGTTGTAAGTACGGGGATTACGGAGGACAAAGAAAGGGTTATTAGGCTTTTAATTTGCAGGCATGCATTTTTTGGGGGGCACTAATTACTCTGTCCACCAGATTTCCTGTTTAGAAAACGGAACCACTGCTTTCTAAGCTAAAACAAAAGTGAAAATTATTATTATTTTTTTTTTTAGATTTTCAATGAACAAACTCTGCTGCTCGTTACAGCAGAGTTCATTCATAAATCAGGCACTTTGGTGAATGGGAACATGTGTTCTCAAAGCCATTCAATCAGCAATCTAATCGCTATTGACAGGGGCAAACGCAGGCTCACTGCCCATAGAAGGCAGAAAGCAAGTATCTACGCCCCTGGGACTGAGTCCTGCAGGGTGTAGATATATTGTGTGCAAATCAACAAGTGGTTAAAATCTGCAATCATTTACACCTGAAATTACCATAAAAAATGTGTTGAAAATGCGAAAATTGCGCAGTAACAGGTCATAACCCGTGTTAAAAATTATTTTAAGGGTACATACAGCAAAAAATGGAATGCATAATGAAAATAAAGTGCATTGTTTTATCGTTAATTACCAAAACTTTATATCTCATAAGTACATAGCGCTGTTTTTACATCACATCCAGTCAGATGTAGTATGGAACTTTTTGAGCTCTGTGTGCTGTTTTTTGTTTTCACAGAAAAAATATTTTACACAATTTTTTACGCATTTTTATTGAAATTACGTAACCAGGCTTTTCATTGCGGCCAGTTACAACACTCCCTGAGTAGCAGGGAGGAGTGATGTGATTGGCCACAATGACGAGCCTGGTCCTGTCTGAGAGACGTTCGGGTCCGATCACAAATGCAGCAGCAGGAGGATCACATTCAAGCCTGCATGAAGACATAGGGAAAGTGGGAGGAGGGAGGAGGAAATAGGGAAACCCGGAGGGGCTGGGGAAGACATAGGGGAAGTCGGGGGATGGAGGAGGAAATGGGCAAACCCGGGGGCTGAAGAGGACATAGGGAAAGCGGGACAGAGAAGGAAATCGGGAAACCCGGGGGTGGAGACGACATAGGGGAAGTGGGGAGGAGGAAATGGGGAAACCCGGGGGTGGAGAGGACATAGGGGAAGTGGGAGGAGGGAGGAGGAAATAGGGAAACACGGGGGTGGAGAAGACATAGGGGAAGTGGGAGGAGGGAGGAGGAAATAGGGAAACCCGAGGGCTGGAGAGGACATAGGGAAAGCGGGACAGAGAAGGAAATCGGGAAACCCGGGGGTGGAGACGACATAGGGGAAGTGGGGAGGAGGAAATGGGGAAACCGGGGGGTGGAGAGGACATAGGGGAAGTGGGGAGGAGGAAATGGGGAAACCCGGGGGTGGAGAGGACATAGGGAAAGCAGGGACACAGAAGGAAATGGGGAAACCCGGGGGTGGAGCCGACATAGGGAAAGCGGGGGAGGGAGGAGGAAATAGGAAAACTTTGGGGGCTGGAGAGGACATAGGGAAAGCAGGGACAGAGAAGGAAATGGGGAAACCCGGGGGTGGAGACGACATAGGGAAAGCGGGGGAGGGAGGAGGAAATAGGAAAACCCTGGGGGCTGGAGAGGACATAGGGAAAGCAGGGACAGAGAAGGAAATGGGGAAACCCGGGGGTGGAGACGACATAGGGAAAGCGGGGGAGGGAGGAGGAAATAGGAAAACCCTGGGGGCTGGAGAGGACATAGGGAAAGCAGGGACAGAGAAGGAAATGGGGAAACCCGGGGGTGGAGACGACATAGGGAAAGCGGGGGAGGGAGGAGGAAATAGGAAAACCCTGGGGGCTGGAGAGGACATAGGGAAAGCAGGGACAGAGAAGGAAATGGGGAAACCCGGGGGTGGAGACGACATAGGGAACGTGGGGGAGGGATGAGGAAATAGGGAAACTCGGAGGTGGGGGGATGGCGGAGAAGACATAGGGAAAGTGGGAGGAGGGAGGAGGAAATGGGGAACCCTGGGGGTGGGGGACGAAGAAGACATAGGGAAATTGGGGGTAGGGAGGAGGAAGTAGGGAAACTCCGGAGGGGGGGGGGGAGGGGAGAGAAGACATAGGGAAAGTGGGGGGGAGGGAGGAGGAAATAGGGAAACCCGGGGGTGGGGGGCGGAGAAAACGTAGGGAAAGTGGGGGAGGGATGAGGAAATAGGGAAACCCGGGGGTGGGGGGATGGCGGAGAAGACATAGGGAAAGTGGGAGGAGGGAGGAGGAAATAGGAAAACCCGGGGATGGGGGGCGGAGATGACATAGGGAAATTGGGGGGGGGGAGGAGGAAGTAGGGAAACTCCGGAGGGGGGGGGGGGGAAGACATAGGGAAAGTGGTGGGAGGGAGGAGGAAATAGGGAAACCCGGGGGTGGGGGGCGGAGATGACATAGGGAGATTGGGGGGAGGGAGGAGGAAGTAGGGAAACTCTGGAGGGGGGGGGGGGGGGAAGACATAGGGAAAGTGGTGGGAGGGAGGAGGAAATAGGAAAACCTGGGGGGGGGGGGGGGTGGCGGAGTGGCGGAGAAGACATTGGGAAAGTGGGGACAGAGGAGCCAGAGACAGATGAGGACTGGGACAGACTTTCCGATGCTGCTGCTCTGCTCCCCCCTCCGCTGCATTGTCCCAGGCGCCGGTCTACATTGTAGTATTCGGACCATTACACGCACTGACTTTTTCTCGCCACTTTTGGGGGAGAAAAAATGCGCCTTATGGTCCAAAAAATACAGAAAAAACACTGAAAGATTCCTTAAAATATAAAACAAAATCCTGCATGAGGTAAATATCTTAAGGTGCCCATTAACGCTACAATTTTTCACTAAATGTGATCTTTCGATGCAATTTCTACGATCGAAAATATTTGGATGGTAATTATCGATTGTTCATATTTATTAAAGGATTCTTTCTTCAAATTCGATCATAAAATCCAATTTTTTCGTCCAACCCTCCAGGACAGTGACATTGAGATTTGGGCTCCGCCCCCCAGAAACAGGAAACACCCAGCGTGAGCTCTATAAATCTGTTCCCAGGTATCCACACCTCAGTTGTGTGTTTCCTTCCCTGGGAACATGAGCTCTGTAAAGGGAGCTAGCTGGTCAGCAGCCTGGGAGTGCTGAGGCTGGTAATAGTTCCCTGAGGGAGCCTGCTTCACTACCCTGGAGGGTTGGAATATTGTTGCAGCAGAAAGCTCCTTACCTGCTTAAACAGGTTTTTCCCCTCTAGCAGCCACCTGAGCGGCTGTGCGTGCTAGAGGGAGGACAACGCGGAGCAGCCCTGACAGAGGTCCTGGACGCAGCGGTGGGGGAATATCGGCTCTGCACGGAGGAAGGATGGCTTTGCCCCCAGTCTAGCGGTACTTCCGCCGACGAGTGACTTCACTTCCGCATTTTGCGCGGCTGCAAAACAGCGTTGTGTGCGTTCCTTGTGGCACTTAGCGTTTGGCCTTTGCCGAGGATGGACGCACGAAAACTTCAGGATCAGGTAAGCCGGCGGAGATCTTGTGGGGAGCCGCGTTTGATCACGGTCTGACTGGTCGCCGCACTGGTCTGAGGTTTGATTATGCTGCTCAGATGTATTTAGTCAGCATATGAATGACAGTGGCTAAATCAAGGATATTTGCTGAAGCTGTCTTTTTGTGGTGGCACATTGTTGTTTAAAACCAGTTAAACATGGATAACTGCACTGATCTTAAGTTTAATTAATAGATCAGAAAAAGCATGTTAGACTACTTGGTGATTTGATTACTTAAATGGAGCAAGATGTTTGTTACCAGTTTAAGTATTGTAAAAGTCCTGATAGTTCAGAAAAGCATTTGTTCACATGTGACTGATTGGTTTTTGTGCAGCTCAATGTGTTTTGCATAAGTAATTGTTGCATAGCTACCTGAATGAATGTTAACTACATGGTGCATTCATTGTGGGGAGTGAGCTGGTTACTGGGTCAGCTGCATATAATGTTGGATGTTTTCCTTCTAAGTTTGCAGGAGGGATTTATTGGTGCAGTATCACCAAATATATTAAGTTTAAAAAAAAAAAAAAAAAAAAAAAAAAAATAATTTTTTTCCTCTCTCTCTCCTGCAATACATTTTAGCAGCTGTATGCATCTACATTCTGTCTAGATGAGCTACACTTGAATTGATATGCATCCTAAATTATCTGTCTGATTGCTGTACTTAAGCTTATTTTACAGATAATGATATTCATTTTTTTGGTAAACAGCTCACTATATACACAGAGTATATATGAATAAACATCACATCTGTTCAGGAGAGGATTTATGTGATTAATTACAGGCTTTAATGAATCATAGTAATTAATCTCATGGTATTATTCTCTTCATATGTTTTTCAGGAGACTTCGGACTTATCCGATAGCTCTAACAGGTCCAGGAGTTGCCTTGTCTGTAAGGTTGTTTTGCCAACTAGCTGGACAAAAGCATCTTGCCAAGGATGTATTACAAAGTTAATTAATGAAGAGAATACTGCCTCCTGCAAAGAGTTTATGACTACCATGAGGCATGAAATGGTAGAGACATTTAGAGCATTCAGGGAAAATCTGCCTACAGGGTCAGCTCCTGTGGTACCTCCTGTGGCAGTTATTCCCAAGGAGAATCCTAAGCCAAGAAAAGCTCTTGTAAAAACTACAAGACGTTTAATTTCTTCAGATGAAGAGGAAATACAGGATGTTCTTCCTGGAGGACAGGTTAACAGGGATTTATCACAGGATGATATGTCAGATCAAAGTGATACGGATGAGAAACTTATGTTTTCAAGATTCAGATTTCCGGTGGAAGAGACTGATGAATTAGTGCGGGCTATTCACACTACCTTGAATATTAATCAGACCACTCCCGCTCCTGTGTCCATACATGATAAATTATATTCTGGTATGGATCCCACACCACATTTAAATTTTCCTGTACATCCCTCAACAAAAAACCTAATTAATACGCAATGGAAATACCCAGAGAAAAAACTTTTTATTTCCAGAGGGTTTAGAAAGCGATTCCCCTTTTCAGAAGAAGATGCAAAACTATGGGAAGGTTGTCCCAAGTTAGACGCAGCGTTCAGTCTAATGAATAGGGAGAATGAACTTGCTTTTGAGGATTTGGGTTTCCTTAAAGACCCAGCAGACAAGAAAATTGATTTGTCACTTAAAAAAGCTTATACAGCAGCAGTAACTAACTTTAAGCCTGCTGCAGCCACCACCTGTGTCTCTAGGACCACTTTATTATGGATAGAGAGGGTGGAAGAATTAGTTAAAACTGATGCTCCTAAAAAGGACATTTTAGAAGCTCTGAGTGTTGTTAAGAAATCTAATAATTATGTTACTGATGCTTCAACAGAGTCACTAAGAGTTACAGCAAAGACAACAGCACTAGTTAATAATGCCCGCAGAAATCTGTGGCTCAAGACATGGGACGGTAGCCAATCGTCCAAGTCTAAGGCATGTAATCTACCCTTTACGGGGGATCTGTTATTTGGCCCTCAGCTCCAAGAAGTCTTGGAGAAGACGGCAAGCAGGAAATTATCATTTCCGAAGAAAAAGAAATTCAAGCCGAATAGGCCCTTTTTTCGCCGCAATAACCAGGCGAGAGATAAAGGGGTCCAAAAAAGAAGGACTTGGCCAATTAATAAGGAAGGGCCTAGGAGGACTCCGCTGCATAAGCCAGCAGAGCCCCAAAGCAAGCACCAGTGACGCCAGGCTGAAAGTAGGGGGCAGGTTATCTCGCTTTTATCCAGAGTGGAGAAAGATAACCTCGAATCAATTCATTTTAGACCTAATAAAAGACGGGTACAAGATAAGATTCATAAAAAAGCCCCCGGTGAGATTTGTAAAGACTTTAATGCCGAAAGACAGAGAAGCCAGGATGGCATTACAGGAATTACTAAGAGACATGATGGACAGAAATGTCATAAAAGAGGTACCACCTCAGGAAAGAAACCGAGGGTTCTATTCTCGAATTTTTCTGATCAAAAAGCCAACCGGAAAATTCAGAATGATTCTGAACTTAAAACCACTAAACCCCTTTATTGTATACGAAAAGTTCAGAATGGAAACTGTGTATACGATGAGGAACTTACTGAATGCAGACGTGTTTATGGTGAACATAGATCTGACAGACGCTTATTGGCACATCCCAATCAGAAGGGAGTCTCAAAAGTACCTAAGATTCAGTGTACAAGGAGACGGTGGAGTGCTGCATTATCAATTCTCGTGCCTTCCTTTCGGAATATCTTCAGCACCAAGAGTGTTTACGAAAGTAATGGCAGAGGTGGTAGGAAATCTTCATCTCCAGAACATTATAATAATCCCTTATCTGGACGACCTATTAGTTCTAGCAGACAATGCGGTACTGCTTCAAAGAGATCTGAAGAGGGTGTTAGGTCAGTTAGAAACCCTGGGTTGGTTAGTAAATTACCAAAAGTCACATCTGGATCCATCCCAGGTGATCAAATTTTTGGGGTTCATAATAAATTCACCCCTTCAAAGACTGTTCTTGCCAGAGGACAAGGTGACAAAAGTGCAGTCGACAATAGTCAGCCTTCTAGAGGCAGACACCATCTCAGTACGGCAGTGCATGAGTATAGTGGGTCTTCTAACCTCAACAGCACCAGCAGTAGATTGGGCAATGGCTCACGTAAGAGTTCTCCAGAACTGGCTACTGGAAAACTGGAACAGAAATCAGGGCGATTTAGAAAGCGTGTTATCAATACCAACCTGGGTAAAGGAATCACTGCCTTGGTGGATGGATATAAAAAATCTTCAGTTAGGAAGACTATGGCGGTCTCCTCCAACAAAGATTATAACAACAGACGCAAGTTTGATGGGTTGGGGAGCCCATGTGGACGGACTATACCTGCAAGGGTCATGGACAGACCCAGTAAGGGGAGAGTCATCCAACTTCAGAGAAATGAAGGCAGTTCATATGGCCCTATTACAAGCATCAGAGTGTCTAAAGGGGCATCATCTTCAGGTTCGTTCAGACAACATAACAGTAGTAGCCTATCTGAACAAACAAGGAGGGACAAGGTCCAGAAAACTCCTAGAAGTGTCACTGAAGATCTTAGATTGGGCAGAGCTGAATCTGCTATCGTTAACAGCAGTCCATCTGAAAGGGACATTAAATCGAATGGCCGACCTTCTAAGCAGACAAAGACTGTCAAATTCCGAGCTGAGGCTCAACCCGGAAGTATTCAGAATGATAACGGCCAGATGGGGGTGGCCCGAAATAGACCTTTTTGCCAATCAGACGAACTCTCAGTGCAGAAGGTTTTTCTCTCTAGATCCGAAGGGAGCATGTGCAATAGATGCGTTGGCCCAAGATTGGATCTTCAGCAAAGCATATGCCTTTCCACCAATCCCCTTGATTCCTCTTGTATTACAGAAGTTGAAACTGTCCAGAATGACTCTGATATTAATAGCACCAGATTGGCCAAAACGATCATGGTACCCGTTGTTACTAAAAATGCTGAAAAAAGATCCTTTACTCCTCCCTCAGGAGGAATTACTTTTAGATCAAGAGGAACACAGATGGGTACATGTTCCAAATCTGCATCTAAAAGCGTGGTTTCTGAAAGGGATGTTCTGAAGTCCAAGGGCCTGTCAGACAGAGTGATCAAGACGGTTCTGAATAGCAGAAAGAAAGTAACCAGATCGATCTATTCTAAGTATTGGAAGACTTTTTTAGACTGGAAAAAGAGAAATAAAGTTAAAGACAATAAATTACCGACAATTCTTGAGTTCCTGCAAGATGGAATTGAGAGGGGTTTGGCCTTAAGTACAATTAAGGTACAAGTAGCAGCAATTTCTGTTTTCGTTGATAAGAAATTAGCCTTAGATCCCCTGGTGATCAGATTTATGAAATCGGTAGAAAGATCAAGGCCAATAGTTAAGAAATCATGTCCTAGGTGGGACCTATCTTTAGTTCTCAATGTACTTATGGAAGAGCCATTCGAACCTCTAGAAGAAATTTCGTTAAGGAATCTTACAATTAAAACCATATTCTTAGTAGCGATTACCTCTGCAAAAAGAGTAAGCGAATTAGAGGCACTAAGCAGTGATGAACAATTCTGTTCTATATTTGAAGACCGAGTGATATTGAAGACGGTAACTGATTTTTTACCAAAAGTATCATCAGTGTCTAATAGGGGGCAAGAGATAATATTGCCTACCTTCTGCAATAAAGCAGTTCATCCAAAAGAGAAGCAGTGGCACAAGCTGGATGTAAGGAGGTGCTTACTAATATACTTAAAAAGAGTGAAGCAACTCAGGAAAACAGACAGGTTATTCGTTAATTTCACTGGAAATAAAGTGGGAGAAAAAATGACCAAAGCTTCGATAGCAAGATGGCTCAAGGTTTGTATTGAGGAAGCTTACAAATTGAGGCAGTTGGAGTCACCTAAAGAGATCACAGCACACTCTACTAGAGCTATGGCAACCTCCTGGGCCTATAGAGCTGGGGCATCGGCATCAGAGATCTGCCGGGCAGCAACATGGAGGAGTGTCAACACGTTCGTCAGACATTACCGTCTAGATCTGATGACAGCAGGAGAACAGTCCTTCGGGAGGAAAGTTCTACAGGCTGTGGTCCCGCCCTAAGGTGGGTGATTCCTTGTTTATCATCTCAATGTCACTGTCCTGGAGGGTTGGACGAAAAAACCAGGATTACGACCTGGTAATTCTATTTTTGACAACCCTCCAGGACAGTCCTTAGTTCCCACCCGTTAAGCATCATGTATTTTGATGTGGGTAAGAAGTATTAGGGTATCCAGTATGACTAGGTTCAGGTCTTGTGCACAACTGAGGTGTGGATACCTGGGAACAGATTTATAGAGCTCACGCTGGGTGTTTCCTGTTTCTGGGGGGCGGAGCCCAAATCTCAATGTCACTGTCCTGGAGGGTTGTCAAAAATAGAATTACCAGGTCGTAATCCTGGTTTTTGGAACTATTTTATCCTATCTAGCAATCGACCAAAGAATTGTTCCTCATCGATTGTCTTTATAATTGCCAATTTTTTTTATACAATACGATCATTAAAATCAAATTGAAAGATCACATTTGGGGAACAAATTGTGCCGTTAATGGGTACCTTTAGTGAATGGAGTGCTTACTAAACTATTACCGCATGTGTGAAAACCTTCGTGAATTCGGAAGAAAAGTTTGAAATACTGAATGCGGTATTTTACCGCCCCTTCATTTTTCACCAAGCTTAGTGAATTGAAGCCAACGTGGTAATAACTAGTCCCGATATCCCATGCTGAATCTGTGTATCTGTGGCTCCCTGCGCAGCTTTATTACAGATGATAACACAATCATGTGACCTGTGAGTGGAGTTTGCACTGTGAGCTGCCTAAGCACGCAAAAGCACCTTGTGAAACGCAGCTTGTCTTCTTCTGTAAGCTCAACTTGTCGTCATTCCTTCACCCACAGAGACTCCGCTCAGTCTGGCCGCACAGCTGGACAACTCCATAGAAGTGATTAAAGCACTACGGAATGGGGGTGCCCACCTGGACTTCAGGGGCAAAGATGGGATGACAGCCCTTCACAAGGCAGCCCGAGCCAAGACCCAAACTTCTCTTGTGGTATGTACTGTGTGTGACCCCAGCAAGCCAAGGCCCAAACCTCTCTTGTGGTATGTACTGTGTGTGTCCCCGGCAAGCCATGACCCAAACCTCTCTTGTGGTATGTATCCTGTGTGTGTTCCCGACAAGCCAAGACCCAAACCTCTCTTGTGGTATGTACTGTGTGTCCCCGGCAAGCCAAGACCCAATCCTCTCTTGTGGTATGTACTGTGAGTGTCCCCAGCAAGCCAAGACCCAAACCTCTCTTGTGGTACGTACTGTGTGTGTCCCCGGCAAGCCAAGACCCAAACCTCTCTTGTGGTATGTACTGTGAGTGTCCCCAGCAAGCCAAGACCAAAACCTCTCTTGTGGTATGTACTGTGTGTCCCCGGCAAGCCAAGACCCAAACCTCTCTTGTGGTATGTACTGTGTCCCCGGCAAGCCAAGACCCAAACCTCTCTTGTGGTATGTACTGTGAGTGTCCCCAGCAAGCCAAGACCCAAACCTCTCTTGTGGTATGTACTGTGTGTCCCCGGCAAGCCAAGACCCAAACCTCTCTTGTGGTACGTACTGTGTGTCCCCAGCAAGCCAAGACCCAAACCTCTCTTGTGGTATGTACTGTGAGTGTCCCCAGCAAGCCAAGACCCAATCCTCTCTTGTGGTATGTACTGTGTGTGTCCCCGGCAAGCCAAGACCCAAACCTCTCTTGTGGTATGTACTGTGAGTGTCCCCAGCAAGCCAAGACCCAAACCTTTCTTGTGGTATGTACTGTGAGTGTCCCCGGCAAGCCAAGACCCAAACCTCTCTTGTGGTATGTACTGTGAGTGTCCCCAGAAAGCCCAAGACCCAAACCTCTCTTGTGGTATGTACTATGTGTGTCCCCGGCAAGCCAAGGCCCAAACCTCTCTTGTGGTATGTACTGTGAGTGTCCCCAGCAAGCCAAGACCCAAACCTCTCTTGTGGTATGTACTGTGAGTGTCCCCAGCAAGCCAAGACCCAAACCTCTCTTGTGGTATGTACTGTGTGTCCCCGGCAAGCCAAGACCCAAACCTCTCTTGTGGTATGTACTGTGAGTGTCCCCAGCAAGCCCAAGACCCAAACCTCTCTTGTGGTATGTACTATGTGTGTCCCCGGCAAGCCAAGGCCCAAACCTCTCTTGTGGTATGTACTGTGAGTGTCCCCAGCAAGCCAAGACCCAAACCTCTCTTGTGGTATGTACTGTGAGTGTCCCCAGCAAGCCAAGACCCAAACCTCTCTTGTGGTATGTACTGTGTGTCCCCAGCAAGCCAAGACCCAATCCTCTCTTGTGGTATGTACTGTGTGTGTCCCCGGCAAGCCAAGACCCAAACCTCTCTTGTGGTATGTACTGTGAGTGTCCCCAGCAAGCCAAGACCCAAACCTCTCTTGTGGTACGTACTGTGTGTGTCCCCGGCAAGCCAAGACCCAATCCTCTCTTGTGGTATGTACTGTGTGTGTGTCCCCGGCAAGCCAAGACCTAATCCTCTCTTGTGGTATGTACTGTGTGTGTCCCCAGCAAGCCAAGACCCAAACCTCCCTTGTGCTATGTACTATTTATGTCCCCAGCAAGCCAAGACCCAAACCTCTCTTGTGGTATGTACTGTGAGTGTCCCCAGCAAGCCAAGACCCAAACCTCTCTTGTGGTATGTACTGTGTGTGTCCCCAGCAAGCCAAGACCCAAACCTCTCTTGTGGTATGTACTGTGTGTCCCCAGCAAGCCAAGACCCAAACCTCTCTTGTGGTATGTACTGTGAGTGTCCCCAGCAAGCCAAGACCCAAACCTCTCTTGTGGTACGTACTGTGTGTGTCCCCGGCAAGCCAAGACCCAATGCTCTCTTGTGGTATGTACTGTGAGTGTCCCCGGCAAGCCAAGACCCAAACTTCTCTTGTGGTATGTACTGTGTGTGACCCCAGCAAGCCAAGGCCCAAACCTCTCTTGTGGTACGTACTGTGTGTGTCCCCGGCAAGCCAAGACCCAATCCTCTCTTGTGGTATGTACTGTGTGTGTCCCCGGCAAGCCAAGACCCAATCCTCTCTTGTGGTATGTACTGTGAGTGTCCCCGGCAAGCCAAGATCCAAACCTCTCTTGTGGTATGTACTGTGAGTGTCCCCAGCAAGCCAAGACCCAAACCTCTCTTGTGGTATGTACTGTGTGTGACCTCAGCAAGCCAAGGCCCAAACCTCTCTTGTGGTATGTACTGTGAGTGTCCCCGGCAAGCCAAGACCCAAACCTCTCTTGTGGTATGTACTGTGTGTGACCCCAGCAAGCCAAGACCCAAACCTCTCTTGTGGTACGTACTGTGTGTGTCCCCGGCAAGCCAAGACCCAAACCTCTCTTGTGGTATGTACTGTTAGTGTCCCCAGCAAGCCAAGACCAAAACCTCTCTTGTGGTATGTACTGTGTGTCCCCGGCATGCCAAGACCCAAACCTCTCTTGTGGTATGTACTGTGTCCCCGGCAAGCCAAGACCCAAACCTCTCTTGTGGTATGTACTGTGAGTGTCCCCAGCAAGCCAAGACCCAAACCTCTCTTGTGGTATGTACTGTGTGTCCCCGGCAAGCCAAGACCCAAACCTCTCTTGTGGTACGTACTGTGTGTCCCCAGCAAGCCAAGACCCAAACCTCTCTTGTGGTATGTACTGTGAGTGTCCCCAGCAAGCCAAGACCCAATCCTCTCTTGTGGTATGTACTGTGTGTGTCCCCGGCAAGCCAAGACCCAAACCTCTCTTGTGGTATGTACTGTGAGTGTCCCCAGCAAGCCAAGACCCAAACCTCTCTTGTGGTATGTACTGTGAGTGTCCCCGGCAAGCCAAGACCCAAACCTCTCTTGTGGTATGTACTGTGAGTGTCCCCAGCAAGCCCAAGACCCAAACCTCTCTTGTGGTATGTACTATGTGTGTCCCCGGCAAGCCAAGGCCCAAACCTCTCTTGTGGTATGTACTGTGAGTGTCCCCAGCAAGCCAAGACCCAAACCTCTCTTGTGGTATGTACTGTGAGTGTCCCCAGCAAGCCAAGACCCAAACCTCTCTTGTGGTATGTACTGTGTGTCCCCGGCAAGCCAAGACCCAAACCTCTCTTGTGGTATGTACTGTGAGTGTCCCCAGCAAGCCCAAGACCCAAACCTCTTTTGTGGTATGTACTATGTGTGTCCCCGGCAAGCCAAGGCCCAAACCTCTCTTGTGGTATGTACTGTGAGTGTCCCCAGCAAGCCAAGACCCAAACCTCTCTTGTGGTATGTACTGTGAGTGTCCCCAGCAAGCCAAGACCCAAACCTCTCTTGTGGTATGTACTGTGTGTCCCCGGCAAGCCAAGACCCAAACCTCTCTTGTGGTATGTACTATGAGTGTCCCCAGCAAGCCAAGACCCAATCCTCTCTTGTGGTATGTACTGTGTGTGTCCCCGGCAAGCCAAGACCCAAACCTCTCTTGTGGTATGTACTGTGAGTGTCCCCAGCAAGCCAAGACCCAAACCTCTCTTGTGGTACGTACTGTGTGTGTCCCCGGCAAGCCAAGACCCAATCCTCTCTTGTGGTATGTACTGTGAGTGTCCCCAGCAAGCCAAGACCCAAACCTCTCTTGTGGTATGTACTGTGTGTGTCCCCAGCAAGCCAAGACCCAAACCTCTCTTGTGGTATGTACTGTGTGTCCCCAGCAAGCCAAGACCCAAACCTCTCTTGTGGTATGTACTGTGAGTGTCCCCAGCAAGCCAAGACCCAAACCTCTCTTGTGGTATGTACTGTGAGTGTCCCCAGCAAGCCAAGACCCAAACCTCTCTTGTGGTACGTACTGTGTGTGTCCCCGGCAAGCCAAGACCCAATCCTCTCTTGTGGTATGTACTGTGAGTGTCCCCGGCAAGCCAAGACCCAAACTTCTCTTGTGGTATGTACTGTGTGTGACCCCAGCAAGCCAAGGCCCAAACCTCTCTTGTGGTACGTACTGTGTGTGTCCCCGGCAAGCCAAGACCCAATCCTCTCTTGTGGTATGTACTGTGTGTGTCCCCGGCAAGCCAAGACCCAATCCTCTCTTGTGGTATGTACTGTGAGTGTCCCCGGCAAGCCAAGACCCAAACCTCTCTTGTGGTATGTACTGTGAGTGTCCCCAGCAAGCCAAGACCCAAACCTCTCTTGTGGTATGTACTGTGTGTGACCCCAGCAAGCCAAGGCCCAAACCTCTCTTGTGGTATGTACTGTGAGTGTCCCCGGCAAGCCAAGACCCAAACCTCTCTTGTGGTATGTACTGTGTGTGACCCCAGCAAGCCAAGACCCAAACCTCTCTTGTGGTACGTACTGGGAGTGTCCCCAGCAAGCCAAGACCCAATCCTCTCTTGTGGTATGTACTGTGTGTGTCCCCGGCAAGCCAAGACCCAATCCTCTCTTGTGGTATGTACTGTGTGTGTCCCCGGCAAGCCAAGACCCAAACCTCTCTTGTGGTATGTACTGTTTGTGACCCCAGCAAGCCAAGACCCAAACCTCTCTTGTGGTATGTACTGTGAGTGTCCCCAGCAAGCCAAGACCCAATCCTCTCTTGTGGTATGTGTAGTGTGTGTCCCCGGCAAGCCAAGACCCAAACCTCTCTTGTGGTATGTACTGTGAGTGTCCCCGGCAAGCCAAGACCCAAACCTCTCTTGTGGTATGTACTGTGAGTGTCCCCAGCAAGCCAAGACCCAAACCTCTCTTGTGGTATGTACCGTGAGTGTCCCCAGCAAGCCAAGACCCAAACCTCTCTTGTGGTATGTACTGTGTGTCCCCGGCAAGCCAAGACCCAATCCTCTCTTGTGGTATGTACTGTGAGTGTCCCCAGCAAGCCAAGGCCCAAACCTCTCTTGTGGTATGTACTGTGTGTGTCCCCGGCAAGCCAAGACCCAATCCTCTCTTGTGGTATGTACTGTGTGTGTCCCCGGCAAGCCAAGACCCAATCCTCTCTTGTGGTATGTACTGTGTGTGTCCCCGGCAAGCCAAGACCCAATCCTCTCTTGTGGTATGTACTGTGTCCCCGGCAAGCCAAGACCCAAACCTCTCTTGTGGTACGTACTGTGTGTCCCCGGCAAGCCAAGACCCAAACCTCTCTTGTGGTATGTACTGTGTGTGTCCCCGGCAAGCCAAGACCCAATCCTCTCTTGTGGTATGTACTGTGTGTGTCCCCGGCAAGCCAAGACCCAAACCTCTCTTGTGGTATGTACTGTGTGTCCCCAGCCAGCCAAGACCCAAACCTCTCTTGTGGTATGTACTGTGTGTGTCCCCGGCAAGCCAAGACCCAAACCTCTCTTGTGGTACGTACTGTGTGTCCCCGGCAAGCCAAGACCCAAACCTCTCTTGTGGTACGTACTGTGTGTCCCCGGCAAGCCAAGACCCAAACCTCTCTTGTGGTACATACTGTGTGTCCCCGGCAAGCCAAGACCCAAACCTCTCTTGTGGTACGTACTGTGTGTCCCCAGCAAGCCAAGACCCAAACCTCTCTTGTGGTACGTACTGTGTGTCCCCGGCAAGCCAAGACCCAAACCTCTCTTGTGGTATGTACTGTGTGTGTCCCCAGCAAGCCAAGACCCAAACCTCTCTTGTGGTACGTACTGTGTGTCCCCGGTAAGCCAAGACCCAAACCTCTCTTGTGGTACGTACTGTGTGTCCCCAGCAAGCCAAGACCCAAACCTCTCTTGTGGTACGTACTGTGTGTGTCCCCGGCAAGCCAAGACCCAATCCTCTCTTGTGGTATGTACTGTGTGTCCCCCCGGCAAGCCAAGACCCAAACCTCTGTTGTGGTATGTACTGTGTGTGTCCCCGGCAAGCCAAGACCCAAACCTCTCTTGTGGTACGTACTGTGTGTGTCCCCGGCAAGCCAAGACCCAAACCTCTCTTGTGGTATGTACTGTGTGTGTCCCCAGCAAGCCAAGACCCAAACCTCCCTTGTGCTCTGTACTGTGTGTCCCCGGCAAGCCAAGACCCAAACCTCTCTTGTGGTATGTACTGTGTGTCCCCGGCAAGCCAAGACCCAAACCTCTCTTGTGGTATGTACTGTGTTTGTCCCCAGCAAGCCAAGACCCAAACCTCTCTTGTGGTATGTACTGTGTGTCCCCGGCAAGCCAAGACCCAAACCTCTCTTGTGGTATGTACTGTGAGTGTCCCCAGCAAGCCAAGACCCAAACCTCTCTTGTGGTACGTACTGTGTGTGTCCCCGGCAAGCCAAGACCCAAACCTCTCTTGTGGTATGTACTGTGAGTGTCCCCAGCAAGCCAAGACCAAAACCTCTCTTGTGGTATGTACTGTGTGTCCCCGGCAAGCCAAGACCCAAACCTCTCTTGTGGTATGTACTGTGTCCCCGGCAAGCCAAGACCCAAACCTCTCTTGTGGTATGTACTGTGAGTGTCCCCAGCAAGCCAAGACCCAAACCTCTCTTGTGGTATGTACTGTGTGTCCCCGGCAAGCCAAGACCCAAACCTCTCTTGTGGTACGTACTGTGTGTCCCCAGCAAGCCAAGACCCAAACCTCTCTTGTGGTATGTACTGTGAGTGTCCCCAGCAAGCCAAGACCCAATCCTCTCTTGTGGTATGTACTGTGTGTGTCCCCGGCAAGCCAAGACCCAAACCTCTCTTGTGGTATGTACTGTGAGTGTCCCCAGCAAGCCAAGACCCAAACCTTTCTTGTGGTATGTACTGTGAGTGTCCCCGGCAAGCCAAGACCCAAACCTCTCTTGTGGTATGTACTGTGAGTGTCCCCAGAAAGCCCAAGACCCAAACCTCTCTTGTGGTATGTACTATGTGTGTCCCCGGCAAGCCAAGGCCCAAACCTCTCTTGTGGTATGTACTGTGAGTGTCCCCAGCAAGCCAAGACCCAAACCTCTCTTGTGGTATGTACTGTGAGTGTCCCCAGCAAGCCAAGACCCAAACCTCTCTTGTGGTATGTACTGTGTGTCCCCGGCAAGCCAAGACCCAAACCTCTCTTGTGGTATGTACTGTGAGTGTCCCCAGCAAGCCCAAGACCCAAACCTCTCTTGTGGTATGTACTATGTGTGTCCCCGGCAAGCCAAGGCCCAAACCTCTCTTGTGGTATGTACTGTGAGTGTCCCCAGCAAGCCAAGACCCAAACCTCTCTTGTGGTATGTACTGTGAGTGTCCCCAGCAAGCCAAGACCCAAACCTCTCTTGTGGTATGTACTGTGTGTCCCCAGCAAGCCAAGACCCAATCCTCTCTTGTGGTATGTACTGTGTGTGTCCCCGGCAAGCCAAGACCCAAACCTCTCTTGTGGTATGTACTGTGAGTGTCCCCAGCAAGCCAAGACCCAAACCTCTCTTGTGGTACGTACTGTGTGTGTCCCCGGCAAGCCAAGACCCAATCCTCTCTTGTGGTATGTACTGTGTGTGTGTCCCCGGCAAGCCAAGACCTAATCCTCTCTTGTGGTATGTACTGTGTGTGTCCCCAGCAAGCCAAGACCCAAACCTCCCTTGTGCTATGTACTATTTATGTCCCCAGCAAGCCAAGACCCAAACCTCTCTTGTGGTATGTACTGTGAGTGTCCCCAGCAAGCCAAGACCCAAACCTCTCTTGTGGTATGTACTGTGTGTGTCCCCAGCAAGCCAAGACCCAAACCTCTCTTGTGGTATGTACTGTGTGTCCCCAGCAAGCCAAGACCCAAACCTCTCTTGTGGTATGTACTGTGAGTGTCCCCAGCAAGCCAAGACCCAAACCTCTCTTGTGGTACGTACTGTGTGTGTCCCCGGCAAGCCAAGACCCAATGCTCTCTTGTGGTATGTACTGTGAGTGTCCCCGGCAAGCCAAGACCCAAACTTCTCTTGTGGTATGTACTGTGTGTGACCCCAGCAAGCCAAGGCCCAAACCTCTCTTGTGGTACGTACTGTGTGTGTCCCCGGCAAGCCAAGACCCAATCCTCTCTTGTGGTATGTACTGTGTGTGTCCCCGGCAAGCCAAGACCCAATCCTCTCTTGTGGTATGTACTGTGAGTGTCCCCGGCAAGCCAAGATCCAAACCTCTCTTGTGGTATGTACTGTGAGTGTCCCCAGCAAGCCAAGACCCAAACCTCTCTTGTGGTATGTACTGTGTGTGACCTCAGCAAGCCAAGGCCCAAACCTCTCTTGTGGTATGTACTGTGAGTGTCCCCGGCAAGCCAAGACCCAAACCTCTCTTGTGGTATGTACTGTGTGTGACCCCAGCAAGCCAAGACCCAAACCTCTCTTGTGGTACGTACTGTGTGTGTCCCCGGCAAGCCAAGACCCAAACCTCTCTTGTGGTATGTACTGTTAGTGTCCCCAGCAAGCCAAGACCAAAACCTCTCTTGTGGTATGTACTGTGTGTCCCCGGCATGCCAAGACCCAAACCTCTCTTGTGGTATGTACTGTGTCCCCGGCAAGCCAAGACCCAAACCTCTCTTGTGGTATGTACTGTGAGTGTCCCCAGCAAGCCAAGACCCAAACCTCTCTTGTGGTATGTACTGTGTGTCCCCGGCAAGCCAAGACCCAAACCTCTCTTGTGGTACGTACTGTGTGTCCCCAGCAAGCCAAGACCCAAACCTCTCTTGTGGTATGTACTGTGAGTGTCCCCAGCAAGCCAAGACCCAATCCTCTCTTGTGGTATGTACTGTGTGTGTCCCCGGCAAGCCAAGACCCAAACCTCTCTTGTGGTATGTACTGTGAGTGTCCCCAGCAAGCCAAGACCCAAACCTCTCTTGTGGTATGTACTGTGAGTGTCCCCGGCAAGCCAAGACCCAAACCTCTCTTGTGGTATGTACTGTGAGTGTCCCCAGCAAGCCCAAGACCCAAACCTCTCTTGTGGTATGTACTATGTGTGTCCCCGGCAAGCCAAGGCCCAAACCTCTCTTGTGGTATGTACTGTGAGTGTCCCCAGCAAGCCAAGACCCAAACCTCTCTTGTGGTATGTACTGTGAGTGTCCCCAGCAAGCCAAGACCCAAACCTCTCTTGTGGTATGTACTGTGTGTCCCCGGCAAGCCAAGACCCAAACCTCTCTTGTGGTATGTACTGTGAGTGTCCCCAGCAAGCCCAAGACCCAAACCTCTTTTGTGGTATGTACTATGTGTGTCCCCGGCAAGCCAAGGCCCAAACCTCTCTTGTGGTATGTACTGTGAGTGTCCCCAGCAAGCCAAGACCCAAACCTCTCTTGTGGTATGTACTGTGAGTGTCCCCAGCAAGCCAAGACCCAAACCTCTCTTGTGGTATGTACTGTGTGTCCCCGGCAAGCCAAGACCCAAACCTCTCTTGTGGTATGTACTATGAGTGTCCCCAGCAAGCCAAGACCCAATCCTCTCTTGTGGTATGTACTGTGTGTGTCCCCGGCAAGCCAAGACCCAAACCTCTCTTGTGGTATGTACTGTGAGTGTCCCCAGCAAGCCAAGACCCAAACCTCTCTTGTGGTACGTACTGTGTGTGTCCCCGGCAAGCCAAGACCCAATCCTCTCTTGTGGTATGTACTGTGAGTGTCCCCAGCAAGCCAAGACCCAAACCTCTCTTGTGGTATGTACTGTGTGTGTCCCCAGCAAGCCAAGACCCAAACCTCTCTTGTGGTATGTACTGTGTGTCCCCAGCAAGCCAAGACCCAAACCTCTCTTGTGGTATGTACTGTGAGTGTCCCCAGCAAGCCAAGACCCAAACCTCTCTTGTGGTATGTACTGTGAGTGTCCCCAGCAAGCCAAGACCCAAACCTCTCTTGTGGTACGTACTGTGTGTGTCCCCGGCAAGCCAAGACCCAATCCTCTCTTGTGGTATGTACTGTGAGTGTCCCCGGCAAGCCAAGACCCAAACTTCTCTTGTGGTATGTACTGTGTGTGACCCCAGCAAGCCAAGGCCCAAACCTCTCTTGTGGTACGTACTGTGTGTGTCCCCGGCAAGCCAAGACCCAATCCTCTCTTGTGGTATGTACTGTGTGTGTCCCCGGCAAGCCAAGACCCAATCCTCTCTTGTGGTATGTACTGTGAGTGTCCCCGGCAAGCCAAGACCCAAACCTCTCTTGTGGTATGTACTGTGAGTGTCCCCAGCAAGCCAAGACCCAAAC
The DNA here is from genome assembly GCF_040937935.1 of Hyperolius riggenbachi. Classification (NCBI taxonomy): domain Eukaryota; kingdom Metazoa; phylum Chordata; class Amphibia; order Anura; family Hyperoliidae; genus Hyperolius; species Hyperolius riggenbachi. The sequence goes on from NC_090656.1 coordinate 242,720,148, forward strand.
CTCTCTTGTGGTATGTACTGTGTGTGACCCCAGCAAGCCAAGGCCCAAACCTCTCTTGTGGTATGTACTGTGAGTGTCCCCGGCAAGCCAAGACCCAAACCTCTCTTGTGGTATGTACTGTGTGTGACCCCAGCAAGCCAAGACCCAAACCTCTCTTGTGGTACGTACTGGGAGTGTCCCCAGCAAGCCAAGACCCAATCCTCTCTTGTGGTATGTACTGTGTGTGTCCCCGGCAAGCCAAGACCCAATCCTCTCTTGTGGTATGTACTGTGTGTGTCCCCGGCAAGCCAAGACCCAAACCTCTCTTGTGGTATGTACTGTTTGTGACCCCAGCAAGCCAAGACCCAAACCTCTCTTGTGGTATGTACTGTGAGTGTCCCCAGCAAGCCAAGACCCAATCCTCTCTTGTGGTATGTGTAGTGTGTGTCCCCGGCAAGCCAAGACCCAAACCTCTCTTGTGGTATGTACTGTGAGTGTCCCCGGCAAGCCAAGACCCAAACCTCTCTTGTGGTATGTACTGTGAGTGTCCCCAGCAAGCCAAGACCCAAACCTCTCTTGTGGTATGTACCGTGAGTGTCCCCAGCAAGCCAAGACCCAAACCTCTCTTGTGGTATGTACTGTGTGTCCCCGGCAAGCCAAGACCCAATCCTCTCTTGTGGTATGTACTGTGAGTGTCCCCAGCAAGCCAAGGCCCAAACCTCTCTTGTGGTATGTACTGTGTGTGTCCCCGGCAAGCCAAGACCCAATCCTCTCTTGTGGTATGTACTGTGTGTGTCCCCGGCAAGCCAAGACCCAATCCTCTCTTGTGGTATGTACTGTGTGTGTCCCCGGCAAGCCAAGACCCAATCCTCTCTTGTGGTATGTACTGTGTCCCCGGCAAGCCAAGACCCAAACCTCTCTTGTGGTACGTACTGTGTGTCCCCGGCAAGCCAAGACCCAAACCTCTCTTGTGGTATGTACTGTGTGTGTCCCCGGCAAGCCAAGACCCAATCCTCTCTTGTGGTATGTACTGTGTGTGTCCCCGGCAAGCCAAGACCCAAACCTCTCTTGTGGTATGTACTGTGTGTCCCCAGCCAGCCAAGACCCAAACCTCTCTTGTGGTATGTACTGTGTGTGTCCCCGGCAAGCCAAGACCCAAACCTCTCTTGTGGTACGTACTGTGTGTCCCCGGCAAGCCAAGACCCAAACCTCTCTTGTGGTACGTACTGTGTGTCCCCGGCAAGCCAAGACCCAAACCTCTCTTGTGGTACATACTGTGTGTCCCCGGCAAGCCAAGACCCAAACCTCTCTTGTGGTACGTACTGTGTGTCCCCAGCAAGCCAAGACCCAAACCTCTCTTGTGGTACGTACTGTGTGTCCCCGGCAAGCCAAGACCCAAACCTCTCTTGTGGTATGTACTGTGTGTGTCCCCAGCAAGCCAAGACCCAAACCTCTCTTGTGGTACGTACTGTGTGTCCCCGGTAAGCCAAGACCCAAACCTCTCTTGTGGTACGTACTGTGTGTCCCCAGCAAGCCAAGACCCAAACCTCTCTTGTGGTACGTACTGTGTGTGTCCCCGGCAAGCCAAGACCCAATCCTCTCTTGTGGTATGTACTGTGTGTCCCCCCGGCAAGCCAAGACCCAAACCTCTGTTGTGGTATGTACTGTGTGTGTCCCCGGCAAGCCAAGACCCAAACCTCTCTTGTGGTACGTACTGTGTGTGTCCCCGGCAAGCCAAGACCCAAACCTCTCTTGTGGTATGTACTGTGTGTGTCCCCAGCAAGCCAAGACCCAAACCTCCCTTGTGCTCTGTACTGTGTGTCCCCGGCAAGCCAAGACCCAAACCTCTCTTGTGGTATGTACTGTGTGTCCCCGGCAAGCCAAGACCCAAACCTCTCTTGTGGTATGTACTGTGTTTGTCCCCAGCAAGCCAAGACCCAAACCTCTCTTGTGGTATGTACTGTGTGTGTCCCCGGCAAGCCAAGACCCAAACCTCTCTTGTGGTATGTACTGTGTGTGTCCCCGGCAAGCCAAGACCCAAACCTCTCTTGTGGTACGTACTGTGTGTCCCCGGCAAGCCAAGACCCAAACCTCTCTTGTGGTACGTACTGTGTGTCCCCGGCAAGCCAAGACCCAAACCTCTCTTGTGGTACGTACTGTGTGTCCCTGGCAAGCCAAGACCCAAACCTCTCTTGTGGTATGTACTGTGTGTGTCCCCAGCAAGCCAAGACCCAAACCTCTCTTGTGGTATGTACTGTGTGTCCCCGGCAAGCCAAGACCCAAACCTCTCTTGTGGTACGTACTGTGTGTCCCCGGCAAGCCAAGACCCAAACCTCTCTTGTGGTATGTACTGTGTGTGTCCCCAGCAAGCCAAGACCCAAACCTCTCTTGTGGTATGTACTGTGTGTGTCCCCAGCAAGCCAAGACCCAAACCTCCCTTGTGCTATGTACTATTTATGTCCCCAGTGAGCCAAGACCCAAACCTCTCTTGTGGTATGTACTGTGTGTCCCCGGCAAGCCAAGACCCAATCCTCTCTTGTGGTATGTACTGTGTGTGTCCCCGGCAAGCCAAGACCCAAACCTCTCTTGTGCTATGTACTGTGTGTGTTCCCGACAAGCCAAGACCCAAACCTCTCTTGTGGTATGTACTGTGTGTGTCCCCGGCAAGCTAAGACCCAAACCTCTCTTGTGGTACGTACTGTGTGTCCCCGGCAAGCCAAGACCCAAACCTCTCTTGTGGTATGTACTGTGTGTGTCCCCAGCAAGCCAAGACCCAAACCTCTCTTGTGGTATGTACTGTGAGTGTCCCCAGCAAGCCAAGACCCAATCCTCTCTTGTGGTATGTACTGTGTGTGTCCCCGGCAAGCCAAGACCCAATCCTCTCTTGTGGTATGTACTGTGTGTGTCCCCGGCAAGCCAAGACCCAAACCTCTCTTGTGGTATGTACTGTGTGTCCCCAGCAAGCCAAGACCCAAACCTCCCTTGTGGTGTATACTGTGTGTCCCCAGCAAGCCAAGACCTACACCTCTCTTGTGGTATGTACTGTGTGTGTCCCCAGCCAGCCAAGACCCAAACCTCTCTTGTGGTATGTACTGTGTGTCCCCGGCAAGCCAAGACCCAATCCTCTCTTGTGGTATGTACTGTGAGTGTCCCCGGCAAGCCAAGACCCAAACCTCTCTTGTGGTATGTACTGTGTGTGTCCCCGGCAAGCCAAGACCCAATCCTCTCTTGTGGTATGTACTGTGTGTGTCCCCGGCAAGCCAAGACCCAAACCTCTCTTGTGGTATGTACTGTGTGTCCCCAGCAAGCCAAGACCCAAACCTCCCTTGTGGTGTATACTGTGTGTCCCCAGCAAGCCAAGACCTACACCTCTCTTGTGGTATGTACTGTGTGTGTCCCCAGCCAGCCAAGACCCAAACCTCTCTTGTGGTATGTACTGTGTGTCCCCGGCAAGCCAAGACCCAATCCTCTCTTGTGGTATGTACTGTGAGTGTCCCCGGCAAGCCAAGACCCAAACCTCTCTTGTGGTATGTACTGTGTGTGTCCCCGGCAAGCCAAGACCCAAACCTCTCTTGTGGTATGTACTGTGTGTGTCCCCGGCAAGCCAAGACCCAAACCTCTCTTGTGGTACGTACTGTGTGTGTCCCCGGCAAGCCAAGACCCAAACCTCTCTTGTGGTATGTACTGTGTGTGTCCCCGGCAAGCCAAGACCCAAACCTCTCTTGTGGTACGTACTGTGTGTGTCCCCGGCAAGCCAAGACCCAAACCTCTCTTGTGGTATGTACTGTGTGTGTCCCCGGCAAGCCAAGACCCAATCCTCTCTTGTGGTATGTACTATGTGTGTCCCCAGCAAGCCAAGACCCAAACCTCTCTTGTGGTATGTACTGTGTGTCCCCGGCAAGCCAAGACCCAAACCTCTCTTGTGGTATGTACTGTGTGTCCCCAGCCAGCCAAGACCCAAACCTCTCTTGTGGTATGTATCCTGTGTGTCCACGGCTGGAAATTGTTTCTGAACAGTTTCTATGTACTACTATTAAATATATATCTATATCATGGGGCACTTGAGATAATCTTTACCATACCAGTCGATACATGGCCAGCACAGGGCAATGGGGTCCAAAAGGGGTTTATGCCTATTAGTTCTTAGAAAACCCTGCACCAGACCACTAGGGAATCTGTACTGGGGATGAAGGGGGCTGCTAACATCACCAGGGAAGATATATATTCCGGAGGGGAAAAGCTAGGCACCAGGGAAGCCATACCAGAGACTACCTGTACATACATATACTTTTTTCCTTCGTTTTCTCATCTGGCCGGTGATATGGCCTCATTACAGGTCCCCTGACATCTAGCAGCACCCTGGAATGAGGATGGCTTCCTGTCGTCTGGCCCCCGCCCGGCATTCAGTAATGCTTCTCATCTCCAGGAAGTGCCCCTCCAGGGCTTCTCATGGCCTGAATTGGATGCGGCACATTTGTGCTCTTTACTGGGTCACCTGTCTGGAAATCTTCCATTAGCTGCAATCTATCCGGCCATATTCTGCATCTCAATGCTCCGCTTCTGTGAGGCCTGCCTGTGAAAGGGAAAGGAAATTGCATATTAGGGGGAGCTCCGGAGCCCTTATCAGACACATTATATGGCAGATCAGGCCGCCCGTGTCACTGAGGAGGACATTCGCTAAATGGAATCGCTGTCCTGCCTCAATTAGATTTCCCTTTCAGGGGCTTTCTGGCTCACCCTGACTGAATGATCGGAAAATTACCTTCTGACTTCCCATCTCGGTGTAGAGATCTTTAGCCGGATTATCCCGCCTTATCGGCAGTAAGCTGCGGCGTGTAATTAAAGGAGCGTTAAATCTAATTGCTCATCAAATGAAGACATCTGTGAGCCGCTTCGCTATTACCGTACATTAGCTATTATTTTACCCATAAAACCCCAGATCAGAGTTTGCGCTTTTGCAGCCCGTCTCTTTATATTATAATCTCACGCTTATTTACTTTGCTTTATTTCATTCCCATTCTTCACTCTCTTTTCATCATTCAATGTCTGGATGTTTGACTTGTTCCAAAGCACTTATAAGCGGTTATAATTCAATAAAGTTCTTCAAGGTGTTGCGGAAAGCTTGTTGGAAGAACGACATGTTGGTTGCCACCGGTGATTAAATAATAATAAAAGTTTTTGGCTTGGTCGTGCTGGTCCTCTGTCTTGGAATACTTTTTGAGTCTTTGACCCGGAACAGGTATGGATATAAAGTGCTTTGACTAATGGCTAACACCACAGGCTGCGTACTTGTTCTAGGTGGGTCGAGGAAAAGGTCAGGTTGTGCTCCATTCAGATATATATGGAGATCCCAGTGCTACACTGGATATACACAGGAACAGAGAAGAGGGCAGCACACTCCACCTAGTGGCCTGCACTGAAGTTACACTCTTGGCTATGGAGCTTAGACTTTACCTTCTTGGCACCAGTCATTTCAGTACGGTGTGTGTGTGTTCCCTGCCTCACTGGAAATATGTATGTGAGTCTTCCCTGCCAACCTCTGCATAGGAGAGGGGGGGGGGGGGGGGTCTGCATTTATTGTATAAGAAGCATGATGGCTGTGGATGCACATGTTATATGAGGGGGACATGACGGCTGCACATGTTATATGGGGGACATGATGGCTGCACTTGTTATATGGGGGACATGATGGCTGCACTTGTTATATGGGGGACATGATGGCTGCACATGTTAAATAGGGGGATATGATGGCTGCACTTGTTATATGAGGGGGACATGAAGGCTGCACTTGTTATATGAGTGGGACATGATGGCTGCACATGTTATATAGGGGGATATGATGGCTGCACTTGTTATATGGGGGACATGATGGCTGCACTTGTTATATGGGGGACATGATGGCTGCACATGTTAAATAGGGGGATATGATGGCTGCACTTGTTATATGAGGGGGACATGAAGGCTGCACTTGTTATATGAGTGGGACATGATGGCTGCACATGTTATATAGGGGGATATGATGGCTGCACTTGTTATATGGGGGACATGATGGCTGCACATTTATATGGGGGACATGATGGCTGCACATGTTGTATTGGGGACATGATGGCTGCACATGTTATATAGGGGGACATGATGGCTGCACTTGTTATATTGGGGACATGATGGCTGCACTTGTTATATGAGAGGGACATGATGGCTGCACTTGTTATATGAGGGGGACATGATGGCTGCACATGTTATATAGGGGGATATGATGGCTGCACTTGTTATATGGGGGACATGATGGCTGCACATGTTATATGGGGGACATGATGGCTGCACATGTTATATAGGGGGACATGATGGCTGCACATGTTATATGGGGGACATGATGGCTGCACTTGTTATATAGGGGGACATGATGGCTGCACTTGTTATATATGGGGGACATGATGGCTGCACTTGTTATATATGGGGGACATGATGGCTGCACTTGTTATATGGGGGACATGATGGTTGCACTTGTTATATAGGGGGACATGATGGCTGCACTTGTTATATGGGGACATGATGGCTGCACATGCTGTATGGGGAACATGATGGCTGCACTTGTTATATGGGGGATATGATGGCTGCACTTGTTATATGGGGGACATGATGGCTGCACTTGTTATATGGGGGACATGATGACTGCACTTGTTATATGGGGGACATGATGGCTGCACTTGTTATATTGAGGACATGATGGCTGCACTTGTTATATGGGGGACATGATGGCTGCACTTGTTATATATGGGGGACATGATGGCTGCACTTGTTATATGGGGGACATGATGGCTGCACTTGTTATATAGGGGGACATGATGGCTGCACTTGTTATATGGGGACATGATGGCTGCACATGCTGTATGGGGAACATGATGGCTGCACTTGTTATATGGGGGACATGATGGCTGCACTTGTTATATGGGGGACATGATGGCTGCACTTGTTATATGGGGGACATGATGGCTGCACTTGTTTTATGGGGGACATGATGGCTGCACTTGTTATATTGAGGACATGATGGCTGCACTTGTTATATGGGGGACATGATGGCTGCACTTGTTTTATGGGGGACATGATGGCTGCACTTGTTATATTGAGGACATGATGACTGCACTTGTTATATGGGGGACATGATGGCTGCACATGTTATATGGGGGACATGATGGCTGCACATGTTATATGGGGGACATGATGGCTGCACTTGTTATATGGGGGACATGATGGCTGCACTTGTTATTCATGGGGGACATGATGGCTGCACTTGTTATTCATGGGGGACATGATGGCTGCACTTGTTATATGGGGGACATGATGGCTGCACTTGTTATATAGGGGGACATGATGGCTGCACTTGTTATATGGGGACATGATGGCTGCACTTGTTATATTGAGGACATGATGGCTGCACTTGTTATATGGGGGACATGATGGCTGCACTTGTTATAAGGGGGATATGATGGCTGCACTTGTTATATGGGGGACATGATGGCTGCACTTGTTATATGGGGGACATGATGGCTGCACTTGTTATATGGGGGACATGATGGCTGCACATGTTATATGGGGGACATGATGGCTGCACTTGTTATATGGGGGACATGATGGCTGCACTTGTTATATGGGGGACATGATGGCTGCACTTGTTATATGGGGGACATGATGGCTGCACTTGTTATATGGGGGACATGATGGCTGCACTTGTTATATGGGGGACATGATGGCTGCACTTGTTATATGGGGGACATGATGGCTGCACTTGTTATATGGGGGACACGATGGCTGCACTTGTTATATGGGGGACACGATGGCTGCACTTGTTATATGGGGACACGATGGCTGCACTTGTTATATGGGGACACGATGGCTGCACTTGTTATATGGGGGACATGATGGCTGCACTTGTTATATGGGGGACATGATGGCTGCACTTGTTATATAGGGGACATGATGGCTGCACTTGTTATATGGGGGACATGATGGCTGCACTTGTTATATGGGGGGACATGATGGCTGCACTTGTTATATGGGGACACGATGGCTGCACTTGTTATATGGGGGACATGATGGCTGTACTTGTTATATGGGGGACATGATGGCTGCACTTGTTATATGGGGGACATGATGGCTGCACTTGTTATATGGGGACACGATGGCTGCACTTGTTATATGGGGGACATGATGGCTGCACTTGTTATATGGGGGACATGATGGCTGCACTTGTTATATGGGGGACATGATGGCTGCACATGTTATATGGGGGACATGATGGCTGCACTTGTTATATGGGGACACGATGGCTGCACTTGTTATATGGGGGACATGATGGCTGCACTTGTTATATGCATCACATCACAGTTGGACTGCTGCAATTTACTCTATACAGGCATTCCAAAGACCTGCATTGCCTGCAATTAGTTCAGAATGTCAATGCAAGGCTGTTAACGAGCCAACCCCGCCATTGCCACATAACACCAACCCTGAGCTCACTGCCCATAAAATGGAGAATTTTGTTTGATTGGCTTATTAACAAGCCATTCCTTGCACAATCTGTGCTCTGGATACCTGAAGGACTTGCTGCAACTGAATCCCACCCCCCACAATCTTAGATGAAATTGAAAAGGATCTATTAACTTGGTCACCCCCAGTGTCCACTATTGGAGACAAAGCCTTCTGTCATGCTGCCCCTACACTTAGGAACTCCCTGTCACACCCAATCAGGACAGCTCCATCCCTTGAAGCATTTAAGTCCAAATTGAAAAGCCACCAGTTTAGTCTGGCATTTATGAACACCTATTTCCTCTGTAACACAGTCCAGCCTGCCACCCTGTACTGATCTGAGACATATCTATGTATTTTGTGTCCAATGGGAGAAAAGCACTTTACAAATGTTTATTGTATTGGTGTCACTTGTTATGTGGAAGGAACCTGATTGTTGCACTTGTTATAGGACAGATAGGATAGCTGGCTTAAAGTTATTTATATTATCGATGTACAAAGTAGAATATACAAACACAATATAGTTAACATCAAGAGCTCAGATAGACTTTAAGTGGCATTAAGGAAAGATCAGTCTTGGTGCGCCCAACGGCTTTCAGGCAGGTTAGAGAATGATGGAAAGTCTTGTTCATGTTCAGCGTGTGACTTTCTTCCTGTTATTTTCTTGTTTGCAGACTCTGCTGGAGTTGGGAGCTTCCCCTGACTACAAGGACAGTCGTGGCCTGACCCCCCTCTACCACACTGCCATGGTGGGCGGAGACCCGAACTGCTGCGAGCTGCTGCTATATGAGCATGCCACCGTGGGGTGTAAAGACGAGAATGGCTGGCAGGAAATTCACCAGGTGAGGCCACACCCATCACATTAAAAGACCAGTAAGGAAGCTGGAAATGTCAAAAGGGGAGGGACTTCCTCCTACTGCTGGAGTTCTGTGTCCTGCTAGTCTCCACATCAGTGGAATTTCTCTGGGGTGTATCTCTAGAACTAAATCTAAACATTACACAACTTTCACTGAGGATGGCCAATATTTACAGTATGTACTTTATCATCGTATGTTAAGTTTTTTTTTTACATTTCAATTTTACTTTGCTGTACCTTTAAGCACACTGATTTTGCTTCAAACCAGTAAATAAGTGTGTTTGAAGTTCTTCAGTCCATATGTGGGTCAGTCTGCTCACTGCAGTGCTAAAAGTACACCTTAAGTGAGAGGTATATGGAGGCTGCCATATTTATTCCCTGTCAAACAATACCAGTTGCCTGGCAGCCCTGCTGATCTATCTGGCTGCAGTAGTGTCTGAGTCACACCAGAAACAAGCATGCAGCTAATCCAGTCAGACTTCAGTCACCTGATCTGCTGCATGCTTGTTCAGGGGCTGTGGCTAAACGTATTAGAGGCAGATCAGCAGGACAGCCAGGCAACTGGTATTGCTTAAAAGGAAATAAATATGGCAGCCTCCAAATCAGTGTTCCTTCAGCTGTCCTTTAAACGGATATTTACCTGGAAGAAAAGGAACGCTCCTAATTCAGATTTATTTATCCCATAGGCCTCAATTGACTAAAGGCAGGTCAGTAAAATAATTTCGTTCGGTAAAATAGCGCATTTGGTATTTTGCACTTTTTGTTTTCCAAATTCACTAAGATTTCTTGCATGTGATAGAAGTTCAGTAATATACTGAAGAAAAACCTGCTTCACTTCACTAAGCCCTGCTCAGTAACTCTCACCAGCTGTGGAGCAGGTCAGGCAGCAAACTATCAGTGTTCTCTTACAAGTCTGTGCATGAAACGGTCTATGTAATGCTCAGTGCATCCCCAGCAAGTGCTGGCGATTTTCAAAAATGCCCTAAAAGCGCTTGTGCAATGAATGGCTATGACAAAGTTCACATTTGAGCAGTTTGTTTCCGACCAGCTCAAATAAGCGCTCCGATCAGCTCAGATAAGCGCCTCAATGGAAGGTATAGGGAAACGCAAAACGCTCACAAAATGGCTTTGTACAACGATTGCATTCACGTTTGTAAGAATAAATACATTGCATTTATTCTTTTCCGGGTCAAAGAGTTCACTAGCTGACTTGCGTCAGGGAGTGAATTAAAAAAACACTCTGGAAAAGCGCATTTAACAAAACCGCATTGCTCACCCAAGCGCCCGGAGAGGAAAAAAAATAGCCTCTAAAAATCCCAACGCGGACGGACATGCGAGCGGAACACAATGGGAACGAGGCCTTGCCAAATGCTTTAATCTTTGTGAATTGCAGTTTCTTGACATTTGTAGAGGTATTTACCGCACAAGTTGGTAATTTACCTCACTAGTCGGTAATTTTATTCTTCTGTGTAGTAATCGGTTTAGTGAATCAGAATTTGACAAGGCGATCGGTAAAATCAGCTGTTTTCTCTGCACTACCAAATGTGCTAATGCTTAGTGAGTTGAGGCCATAGTGTTGTGCAAGATTGGTTCAGTTTTCTTATTTTGGTTTTATCTTCAGAGACACATACAGACACTCCTCAGGATTACTATCCTCCAAATGCCTAAGGCCTGGAACCCACTACAAATCGCAATCGCTAGCGGTTTTAAGTAGCGTTTTGCCCGGGGCTGTGGAGTCTGAGTTGGAGTCGAGGAGTCAGTCGGGGCAATTTTGGGCACCCGGAGTCTGAGTTGGAGTTGTTGATTTCATAATCTGAGGAGTCGGAGTCGGGAGTCAGAGTCGTCTGATTTTTGTACAAAATACACAGCCCTGTTAAGTATTAGACTAAGGAGTCGGAGTCGAGGAGTTGGAGTCCGGGCCATTTTGGGTACCCGGAGTCGGAGTTGGAGTCTGAGTCGTGGTTCCATAAACTGAGGAGTCGGCCCTGGTTTTGTAAGCGATTTCATGAGCTTTTCCCGTCAGTTTTGGGAGCGATTTTAAAAAGTGTGCGCTTTTTGCCAGCGTTTGTGTAGCAATTTGCGATATTAATTCTGATTGGTCCTTTCAATGTACCATAATTTTTTTACAGTGTGCTGTAATTTACAATCACACACAAATCGCTATGTGTAGCGATTTAGGAGCGATTGCACCAGTGTTTAGATACTTTACATTGCAGAAGTGTAAACGCTGACGCCGCCAAAATGCTGCATTTCCTGCTATAGCGATTTTGCTAATCGCACTCGCTCCAGTGGAGTTTGGCCCATCCATTCACATTAGTTAGCCCAAGACTTTGAAGAGTTACAAAATATATATTTAGAAAATGCTTTTTTGTAATTTTTTGGGATAGTGGTCCAGCAGTGCAATGGAAAACACAATTATAAACTCAGATCGAAACGTTATCAGATAGGCAGCGTTCAGCTATATTTCAAAGCATATTATAAACAAGGGAAAACAGTCGACTTAGATTAATTGTCGTCTCTGACAGCTCATTAATTAACGTTGTTCATGAGAATTGTATTTGTATGAGTTGGCGTAGATGTTGCGGATTGTGTGTGATCACCGTGATGGGTTATTAGACTCGGGTGTCTCTTCTCGCAGTTTGATGTGCGGAGGGCGGCAGACAGCGCAGGTACATCTGGGGCTGCGACATGCCGCCTTGGCCAGCTTACAAATTGCAATGTATAATTTATTTCCCTGGCCTCTGCGTGCCCCCTTTTCCCTTAATTAGGCAGCACATGGCATTACCAGATTGGTCACACATTATATGGTACTTAGAGTGAGAATATAGTGCGTTCGCAATACTATCACATCACATGCTCAGCGAGGCAGCGATGACACCGTGAAACCGCGAGCCAAGGTCGCCGCACCGCGAGTTGCGTTATGGAGCCTCAAAATAAAGCCTATTGGCTTACTGAGGCTTCATCACCAGCGAAGGACTACACAGTTTTCTGTTAGGATTGTCAATTAGATGCTAATTATGCTAATTTTATGGAAATGTATGCATCTTGGGAATGGACTAATCAGATGTGCCATCAAAGTTTGCAATAACTCAGAATTATTAGTACCTTATTGGCCATCTTTAGTCCTTAGTAGCGATGGACAAAATATCACATTTTGGGTTTGCGAATTTCAAATCAGCAGAAATTCGCGAATCTGCAGAACTCCATAGACTACAACAGGCAGGAGAATTTTAAAACCTACAAAGACTGTTTCTGGCCACAAAAGTGATGGAAAAGTTGTTTCAAGGGGCCTAACACCTGGACTATGGCATGCTGGAGGGGGGGGCATGCCAGAGGGGGATCCATGCCAAAAGTCCCGCCTACGGAGTTAACGCAGAGTCATGTTTTAATTGTGATTGGGCAGAAATCACTTTACATTCGTAAATTGGTTGAATAAAGTGCTTTTAAACATCCGGCGTGCGTACTTGCCGATCAGGTAGTGTAAGGGTCACGCCAACTTCACACTGACAGACGAAACATCGCGATTAACGGCCGCAAACAACCGCCAAGATCTTTAGTGATTATGTCAGGTGAGCATATCTTTGTGTTTACTAGATGACACCTCCAGGACATAAATGTTAGTCCTCTCGGCAGCAATCTTTGTGTAGTGGTGTGTAGTGGCCGGCTGGCTGCCATGCTTGTCTGCACAATCGTGAGAGTGCAGGCGATCGCGGTTTTCCAGCCTCTATGGTCAGGCTGAGGTAGTTCGGTGACAGTTAAGTGACCAAAAAACACTGATTCTGCAAAGAGGCCTTATAAGGAGGGGCTGTAGTGCATGTTAGATGCCAGTAGTGTTGTGAAGGATTATTGGGTTATGGTTGATGCACTACTAGGACCAGCAGACCTGTCTCCTACAGCACATAGATCTTATACAGGGGGCAGTAGTGGATACTAGATGCCGGTAGTGGTGTGAAGGATTATTGGGTTATGGTTGGTGCACTACTAGGACCAGCAGACCTGTCTCCTACAGCACATAGATCTTATACAGGGGGCAGTAGTGGATACTAGATGCCGGTAGTGGTGTGAAGGATTATTGGGTTATGGTTGGTGCACTACTAGGCACAGCAGACCTGTCTCCTACAGCACTGAGGTTTTACACAGGGGTCAGTGGCTACTAGATGCCAGTAGTGGTGTGAAGGTGGGTTATGGTCGGTGCACTACTAGTACCAGCAGACCTGTCTCCAACAGCACTGGGGTCATATACAGGGGCCAGTAGTGGATAGTAGATACCAGTAGTGGTGTGAAGGATTACAGAGTTATGGTTGGTGCACTGCTAGGCCCAGCAGACCTGTCTCCTACAGCACTGAGGTTTTACACAGTGGCCAGTAGATACTAGATGCCAGTAGTGGTGTGAAGGATTACTGGGTTATGGTCGGTGCACTACTAGTAGCAGCAGACCTGTCTCCTACAGCAGTGTTTCTCAACATTTTATTGGTATGTACCCCTTTTAAGAACCCTGTACTCACCAAGTACCCCCTAGCATAGTAAACATTATCACACGTATCCCTTGACAAATATATATTTAATTGTAGTACACAATAATTGGTTCTAAACAACTTCCAAGCATTTACTATTGCTTTTAATTAGCTAAACACTATTTTGGTATTGTTTAAGATTTATCATCTTCTAAAATGCTAAATGTGTTATTCTTGGTTTATGTATATCAAGCCTGAGTACCCCCTGGAACCATCAGAAGTACCCCTTAGGGTACGCGTACCACATGTTGAGAAACTAGGTCCTACAGCACTGAGGTTTACATAAGGGCCAGTGGATACTAGATGCCAGTAGTGGTGTGAAGGATTATTGGGTTATGGTCTGTGCACTACTAGGACCAGCAGACCTGTCTCCTACAGCACTGAGGATTACATAAGGGCCAGTGGATACTAGATGCCAGTAGTGTTGTGAAGGTGGGTTATAGTCGGTGCACTACTAGGACCAGCAGACCTATCTCTAACAGCCAACTTGTGCACTGGCCACAAAAGAGCAATACAATAGCAAGAAAAACAATGTATCAGCCCTAAGAAGGGCTTAGCTGTGTCAGGACAATGTAGTAGCAGCAAGAATCTGCACTGAGGACACAGAACACAGGCCTACCTAACGCTCTCCCTGTCAGCAACACAATGTCCTTCATCTGTGCCTAGCACAGGAGCCAAACACAGACTGCAAAATGGCTGCTGGGTTGGCTTTCTGATAGGTGGGTTTGGTCCAGGAGGGGGTGCTAGCTGATTGGCTGCCATGTGCCTGCTGACTGTGAGGTAAGGGGATCAAAGTTTAGCTCAATGATGATGTATAGGGGGGCGGGTCAAACACGCTATGTATTCGCCTGAGGGGGGCGATCGCGGACACCCCTTGTTCGCAGTGAAACATTTGATCTCTAGTCCTCAGCTGCCAGTCATTTTCCTTTACTCAGTATTTTATGTTTTCTTTTTAGAGTTATGAATCTAATTATGTTAGTTTTATGTTCGTTTTAGGAGAATTCATATTAAAATAAGTGTGTTTGCTGAAAATGGTCATCACACAGAAGCAGGAGGACTGGGCGTGGTGGGCGATGGTAAATAATCTCCTTTAACCTCCTGAACATTACGCCGCTCAGGAGGTTTTGCTCGTTTGTGTCCCCAACTTAATTAATATGATCTATTGGCTGGAAACCCTCTATCTAGCATTAGGCTAGCTAGTAGAAGTGTCCGGCACCCCCCGCTCCCCGCCGCTCCCCCGTTTATACATTACCCAGCCTGGATCCAGCGATCAGCGCAGCCTCCCCGCACAGCTCCAGTCTTCACTATGGGGAGGATCGCAGATGACATCATGTGCAAACCCGATCCTCCTCATAGAGAGACAGGAGCTGTGCCGGGAGGCTGCGCTGATCGCTGGGTCCAGGGGGGTAATGTATAAACGGGGGGATCGGGGGGGCAATTTGGGGATGCCGAACATTTGTACTAGCTAGCCTAGTGCTAGCTAAAGGATTTGCAGCCAATAGATCATATTAATTATGCATGGGGGACTCCTGGGGCCAGCAAGCGGTATGCCCAACACCGTGTCGGGCATACCGCTAAGGAGGTTAAAGGGAAGGTCCAAGCAAAAAAAAAAAATGAGTTTCACTTACCTGGGGCTTCTACCAGCCCCATGTAGCCATCCTGTGCCCTCATAGTCACTCACTGCTGCTCCAGTCCCCCGCTGGCAGCTTTCTGACCTCGGAGGTCAGGGCCGCATTGCGTACATTTTTACGCATTCCCGCTAGTGCAGGAACATTAACATATACATTTTTACGCGTTAGTGGTGCAACGCATACATTTTTGTTCCTGCACTAGCTGGAATGCGTAAAAATGTATGCAATGCGGCCCTGACCTCCGAGGTCAGAAAGCTGCCAGCGGGGGACTGGAGCAGCAGTGAGTGACTACGAGGGCACAGGATGGCTACATGGGGCTGGTAGAAGCCCCAGGTAAGTGAAACTCATTTTTTTTTTTTTGCTTGGACCTTCCCTTTAAAGAACACTCTGAAGTGAGAGGTATATGGAGGATGCCACATTTATTTCCTGTTAAACAATATCAGTTGCCCGGCTGTCCTGCTGATCTATTTGGCTGCAGTAGTGTCTGAATCACACACCTGAAACACCTGAAACATGCATGCAAACAACTGCCACAACTTCTGCTTGGAAGTCACGTACCTCCCCCATAGAGCAGCCAATCATACAACTGCCACAACCTCTGCTTGGAAGTCCTGCACCTCCCCCATAGAGCAGCCAATCATACAACTGCCACAACCTCTGCGTGGAAGTCATGTACCTCCCTCATAGAGCAGCCAATCATACAACTGCCACAACCTCTGCGTGGAAGTCACGTACCTCCCCCATAGAGCAGCCAATCATACAACTGCCACAACCTCTGCTTGGAAGTCCTGCACCTCCCCCATAGAGCAGCCAATCATACAACTGCCACAACCTCTGCGTGGAAGTCATGTACCTCCCCCATAGAGCAGCCAATCATACAACTGCCACAACCTCTGCTTGTAAGTCATGTACCTCCCCCATAGAGCAGCCAATCATACAACTGCCACAACCTCTGCTTGTAAGTCATGTACCTCCCCCATAGAGCAGCCAATCATGCAACTGCCACAACCTCTGCATGGAAGTCACGTACCTCCCTCATAGAGCAGCCAATCATACAACTGCCACAACCTCTGCTTGGAAGTCATGTACCTCCCCATAGAGCAGCCAATCATACAACTGCCACAACCTCTGCTTGGAAGTCATGTACCTCCCCCATAGAGCAGCCAATCATACAACTGCCACAACCTCTGCTTGGAAGTCATGCACCTCCCCCATAGAGCAGCCAATCATACAACTGCCACAACCTCTGCTTGGAAGTCATGTACCTCCCCCATAGAGCAGCCAATCCTACAACTGCCACAACCTCTGCTTGGAAGTCATGTACCTCCCCCATAGAGCAGCCAATCCTACAACTGCCACAACCTCTGCTTGGAAGTCATGTACCTCCCCCATAGAGCAGCCAATCATACAACTGCCACAACCTCTGCTTGGAAGTCATGTACCTCCCCCATAGAGCAGCCAATCCTACAACCGCCACAACCTCTGCTTGGAAGTCATGTACCTCCCTCATAGAGCAGCCAATCATACAACTGCCACAACCTCTGCTTGGAAGTCATGTACCTGACCCCTAGAGCAGCCAATCGTACAACTGCCACAACCTCTGCTAGGAAGTCACATACCTCTCCCATAGAGCAGCCAATCCTACAACTGCCACAACCTCTGCTAGGAAGTCATGTACCTCCCCCATAGAGCAGCCAATCATACAACTGCCACAACCTCTGCTTGTAAGTCATGTACCTCCCCCATAGAGCAGCCAATCCTACAACTGCCACAACCTCTGCTAGGAAGTCACGTACCTCCCCCATAGAGCAGCCAATCATGCAACTGCCACAACCTCTGCTTGGAAGTCATGTACCTCCCCCATAGAGCAGCCAATCATACAACTGCCACAACCTCTGCATGGAAGTCATGTACCTCCCTCATAGAGCAGCCAATCATACAACTGCCACAACCTCTGCTTGGAAGTCATGTACCTCCCCCATAGAGCAGCCAATCATACAACTGCCACAACCTCTGCTTGGAAGTCATGTACCTCCCCCATAGAGCAGTCAATCATACAACTGCCACAACCTCTGCTTGGAAGTCATGTACCTCCCCCATAGAGCAGCCAATCATGCAACTGCCACAACCTCTGCTTGGAAGTCATGTACCTCCCCCATAGAGCAGCCAATCATGCAACTGCCACAACCTCTGCATGGAAGTCATGTACCTCCCTCATAGAGCAGCCAATCATACAACTGCCACAACCTCTGCTTGGAAGTCATGTACCTCCCCCATAGAGCAGCCAATCCTACAACTGCCACAACCTCTGCTTGTAAGTCATGTACCTCCCCCATAGAGCAGCCAATCATACAACTGCCACAACCTCTGCTTGGAAGTCATGTACCTCCCCCATAGAGCAGCCAATCATACAACTGCCACAACCTCTGCTTGGAAGTCATGTACCTCCCCCATAGAGCAGCCAATCATGCAACTGCCACAACCTCTGCGTGGAAGTCATGTACCTCCCCCACAGAACAGCCAATCGTACAACTGCCACAACCTCTGCTTGGAAGTCACGTACCTCCCCCATAGAGCAGCCAATCATACAACTGCCACAACCTCTGCTAGGAAGTCATGTACCTCCCCCATAGAGCAGCCAATCATACAACTGCCACAACCTCTGCTAGGAAGTCATGTACCTCCCCCATAGAGCAGCCAATCATACAACTGCCACAACCTCTGCGTGGAAGTCATGTACCTCCCCCATAGAGCAGCCAATCATACAACTGCCACAACCTCTGCGTGGAAGTCATGTACCTCCCCCATAGAGCAGCCAATCATGCAACTGCCACAACCTCTGCTTGGAAGTCATGTACCTCCCCCATAGAGCAGCCAATCATACAACTGCCACAACCTCTGCTTGTAAGTCATGTACCTCCCCCATAGAGCAGCCAATCATGCAACTGCCACAACCTCTGCTAGGAAGTCATGTACCTCCCCCATAGAGCAGCCAATCATACAACTGCCACAACCTCTGCTTGGAATTCATGCACCTCCCCCATAGAGCAGCCAATCATACAACCGCCACAACCTCTGCTTGGAAGTCATGCACCTCCCCCATAGAGCAGCCAATCATACAACTGCCACAACCTCTGCTTGTAAGTCATGTACCTCCCCCATAGAGCAGCCAATCATACAACTGCCACAACCTCTGCTAGGAAGTCATGTACCTCCCCCATAGAGCCGCCAATCATGTAACTGCCACAACCTCTGCATGGAAGTCATGTACCTCCCTCATAGAGCAGCCAATCATACAACTGCCACAACCTCTGCTTGGAAGTCATGTACCTCCCCCATAGAGCAGCCAATCATACAACTGCCACAACCTCTGCTTGGAAGTCATGTACCTCCCCCATAGAGCAGCCAATCATACAACTGCCACAACCTCTGCTTGGAAGTCATGTACCTCCCCCATAGAGCAGCCAATCATACAACTGCCACAACCTCTGCTTGGTAGTCACGTACCTCCCCCATAGAGCAGCCAATCATACAACTGCCACAACCTCTGCTTGGAAGTCATGTACCTCCCTCATAGAGCAGCCAATCAAACAACTGCCACAACCTCTGCGTGGAAGTCCTGCACCTACCCCATAGAGCAGCCAATCATACAACTGCCACAACCTCTGCTAGGAAGTCACATACCTCCCCCACAGAGCAGCCAATCATACAACTGCCACAACCTCTGCTTGGAAGTCATGTACCTCCCCCATAGAGCAGCCAATCATACAACTGCCACAACCTCTGCTTGGAAGTCATGTACCTCCCCCATAGAGCAGCCAATCATACAACTGCCACAACCTCTGCTTGGAAGTCATGTACCTCCCCCATAGAGCAGCCAATCATACAACCGCCACAACCTCTGCTTGGAAGTCATGTACCTGACCCCTAGAGCAGCCAATCGTACAACTGCCACAACCTCTGCTTGGAAGTCATGTACCTCCCCCATAGAGCAGCCAATCGTACAACTGCCACAACCTCTGCTAGGAAGTCACGTACCTCCCCCATAGAGCAGCCAATCATACAACTGCCACAACCTCTGCTTGGAAGTCACGTACCTCCCCCATAGAGCAGCCAGTCGTACAACTGCCACAACCTCTGCGTGGAAGTCATGTACCTCCCCCATAGAGCAGCCAATCATACAACTGCCACAACCTCTGCGTGGAAGTCACGTACCTCCCCCTTAGAGCAGCCAATCATACAACTGCCACAACCTCTGCTAGGAAGTCATGTACCTCCCCCATAGAGCAGCCAATCCTACAACTGCCACAACCTCCGCTTGGAAGTCACGTACCTCCCCCTTAGAGCAGCCAATCATACAACTGCCACAACCTCTGCTAGGAAGTCACGTACCTCCCCCATAGAGCAGCCAATCATACAACTGCCACAACCTCTGCTTGTAAGTCATGTACCTCCCCCATAGAGCAGCCAATCATGCAACTGCCACAACCTCTGCTTGGAGGTCATGTACCTGACCCCTAGAGCAGCCAATCGTACAACTGCCACAACCTCCGCTTGGAAGTCATGTACCTCCCCCATAGAGCAGCCAATCCTACAACTGCCACAACCTCTGCTAGGAAGTCATGTACCTCCCTCATAGAGCAGCCAATCATACAACTGCAACAACCTCGGCTAGGAAGTCACATACCTCCCCCATAGAGCAGCCAATCATACAACTGCCACAACCTCTGCTTGTAAGTCATGTACCTCCCCCATAGAGCAGCCAATCATGCAACTGCCACAACCTCTGCTTGGAGGTCATGTACCTGACCCCTAGAGCAGCCAATCGTACAACTGCCACAACCTCCGCTTGGAAGTCATGTACCTCCCCCATAGAGCAGCCAATCCTACAACTGCCGCAACCTCTGCTAGGAAGTCATGTACCTCCCCCATAGAGCAGCCAATCATACAACTGCAACAACCTCGGCTAGGAAGTCATGTACCTCCCCCATAGAGCAGCCAATCATACAACTGCCACAACCTCTGCGTGGAAGTCCTGCACCTCCCCCATAGAGCAGCCAATCAAACAACTGCCACAACCTCTGCGTGGAAGTCCTGCACCTCCCCCGTAGAGCAGCCAATCATACAACTGCCACAACCTCTGCATGGAAGTCATGTACCTCCCCCACAGAACAGCCAATCGTACAACTGCCACAACCTCCGCTTGGAAGTCATGTACCTCCCCCATAGAGCAGCCAATCCTACAACTGCCACAACCTCTGCTAGGAAGTCATGTACCTTCCCCATAGAGCAGCCAATCATACAACTGCCACAACCTCTGCTTGGAAGTCCTGCACCTCCCCCGTAGAGCAGCCAATCATACAACTGCCACAACCTCTGCGTGGAAGTCATGTACCTCCCCCACAGAGCAGCCAATCATACAACTGCCACAACCTCTGCGTGGAAGTCATGTACCTCCCCCACAGAGCAGCCTGTTGATTTTAAACTTCCCCATTAATTTGCAGAAACGTGATATAACACACACAGCACTGTGCAGTGCTCAAAGTGCCGCTTCCTGCTCTCATTGCAGATGGGGCTGCATATGTTTCTGTAGTTATTAAGCTGCTGCTTCTGCCAAGAATAGGGAAGAGACAGCTTGGAGTTTCCATAGTGCAGCCCGTTAACTTGTGAGCTGGTCTCCTTCCATCGCAGTGTGATGTGCGGCGTGGATTCCCTCAGCAAGGTGACACCAGATGCTGCATGAGAAAATTAGGTGTCTGAACTGCAGTGCTGCGATCTAGAGATGGTCTGTTTCCTGACAGGAGGTCCACCTGTAGATCCAGCCTAATCCTTTCCCACCGCTGGCCAGGCCTCACCACCCAGAGAGTGATCAGTGCCGGCATGAGTCATGTGACTGCCAGGACTGCCCAATCGTGCCGAGCAAAGGGAAAGTGTGCCTAGTACAACTTAATGGCTTCATAATGTTATCATGTACTGTATTTATATAGCATTGACATCTCCTGCAGCACTTTACAGAGGACATAGTCACGTCACTGACTGTCCTCAGAGGAACTCACACTCTAATCCTACCATAGTCATAGTCTAATGTCCTACCATATTATTATGTATTTATATAGCACTGACCTCTCCTGCAGCACTTTACAGAGTACATAGTCATGTCACTGACTGTCCTCAGAGGAGCTCACACTCTAATCCTACCATAGCCATAGTCTTATGTCCTACCATATTATTATTATGTATTTATATAGCACTGACATCTTCTGCAGCACATTACAGAGTATATAGTCATGTTACTGACTGTCCTCAGAGGAGCTCACAATCTAATCCTACCATAGTCATAGTCTAATGTCCTACCATATTATTATTATGTATTTATATAGCACTGACATCTTCTGCAGCACATTACAGAATGCATAGTCATGTCACTGACTGTCCTCAGAGGAGCTCACAATCTAATCCTACCATAGTCATAGTCTTATTATTATTTATTGTATTTATAAAGCGCCAACATATTACGCAGCGCTGGACATTAGTTTAGGTTACAGACAATATTTAGGGGTGACATACAGCAATATGACAATACAGGAATACAAGACAGACCAGATCACACAGCACAGTATGAGTACAAGGTAATGCTTAGTCACTGGATGGAGCATGGAGATCACACAGCACAGTATGAGTACCAGGTAATGCTTAGTCACTGGAGGGGAGCATGGAGATCACACAGCACAGTATGAGTACAAGGTAATGCTTAGTCAGTCACTGGAGGGGAGCATGGAGATTAGGCAAGTTAGGCTCACTCAGATGCATAGCATGGGTTCACAGTAATGGAGGCGCATGATCAGGTAGGACACAAAAGGAGGAGGACCTTGCCCAAAGGCTTACAATCTAGAGGGAGAGGTAGGGACACGAAAGTTAGGGGACCAGAGTTCAGCTGTGGGTTTAGAGCACTAGTGAGGGGGGGGGGGTTAGGCCAGAGTGAAAAGGTGAGTTTTGAGGGCCTTCTTAAAGATGTTGAAGGAGGGGGCTGCCCTAATGGGTGGAGGTAGGGAGTTTCATAGTGTTGGAGCAGTTCTTGAAGCAGTCCTGGAGGCGTGCATGGGACTGGGTGATGCGGGGGGGCGGTTAGGCAAAGTTCATTGGATGAGCGGAGTGAGCGGCTAGGTGTGTACCTCCGAGTAAGATCGGAAATGTGTTGGACAGGTTTTGTGGACAGATTTGTAGGTCAGACACAGTATCTTGAATCTGATTCTGGAATGGATAGGAAGCCAGTGGAGGGATTCAAGGAGGGGATCCGCCATGGTGGAGCGATGGGAGCAGTGGATAATTCTGGCTGCCGCATTCATGATGGACTGCAGTGGGGCTGGTCGGGTCATAGGGAGACCAGACAGAAGGGCATTGCAGTAGTCAAGGTGGGAAATGATGAGGGCATGGATGAGGAGTTTGGTGGTGACAGAGGTCAGGAAAGGACGAATCTTACAGATGTTACGAAGGTGGAAGTTGCAGGACTTTGTCGGGTTTTGGGTGTGGGGAGTGAAGGAGAGTGCGGAGTCCAGGGTGACACCCAGACAGCGGGCTTGAGCGGTAGGGCGAATGGTAGTGTAGTTAACAGTGACATGCACATCTGGGAGGGTCAGGGATGGCCGGAGTGGGAAGATCATACATTCCGTTTGGTCTAATGTCCTACCATATTATTATTATGTATTTATATAACACTGACATCTTCTGCAGCACATTGCAGAGTACATAGTCATGTCACTGACTGTCCTCAGAGGAGCTCACAATCTAATCCTACCATAGTCATAGTCTAATGTCCTACCATATTATTATTATTATTATTATTATTATTATGTATGTACCTGTGATAGTAATTTAGGGTAAACGCTCCTGTGGGTTCACTTCCTGTGACTTTTATTAGCGGAAAGGTTTTGAAATTGTTGGGTCCAGTCCTTTGGGTGACCGTAGATCACTCCACATATGGTCAGATTGACCTGTAGATAGATCCCTCTCTGCTGTAATCTGATCAGAGGTATCTATTGCCGGCGAGCCGCTCCCCAAGTGTATATGCGATCCTCCGTCCTCAGTGCTACATGCTCACCTCTCCACCGGCGTGACTCCTGGCCTCCTCCTGTGTTCACTAGTGGACCTCCTGACCTTCTCCTGTGTTCACCAGTGGACCTCCTGACCTTCTCCTGTGTTCACCAGTGGACTGTCTGGCCTCCTCCTGTGTTCACCAGTGGACCTCCTGACCACCTCCTGTGTTCACCAGTGGACCTCCGGGCCTCTTCCTGTGTTCACCAGTGGACCTCCTGGCCGCCTCCTGTGTTCACCAGTGGACCTCCTGACCTCCTCCTATGCTCACAGCGGACCTCCGGGCCTCCTCCTGTGTTCACCAGTGGACCTCTTGGCCTTCTCCTGTGTTCACCAGTGGATCTCATGGCCTTCTCCTGCGTTCACCAGTGGACCTCCGGGCCTCTTCCTGTGTTCACCAGTGGACCTCCTGGCCTTCTCCTTTGTTCACCAGTGGACCTCTTGGCCTTCTCCTGTGTTCACCAGTGGACCTATTGGCCTTCTGTGTTCACCAGTGGACCTTTTGGCCTCCTCCTGGGTTCACCAGTGGACCTCCTGGCCTCCTCCTGTGTTCACCAGTGGACCTCCTGGCCTCCTCCTGTGTTCACCAGTGGACCTCCTGGCCTCCTCCTGTGTTCACCAGTGGACCTCCTGGCCTCCTCCTGTGTTCACCAGTGGACCTTTTTGCCTTCTCCTGTGTTCACCAGTGGACCTCTGTGTTCACCAGTGGACCTCCTGGCCTCCTCTTGTGTTCACCAGTGGACCGTCTGGCCTCCTCCTGTGTTCACCAGTGGACCTCCTGGCCTCCTCCTGTGTTCACCAGTGGACCTCCTGGCCTCCTCCTATGCTCACCAGTGGACCTCAGTCCTGGCCTCCTCCTTTGTTCACCAGGATTGCAGCTTGATCGACCTTTCTGGTTTGATCACTTTATCCAATTGAGCCACTATATTGAGCAACATATGTAGGTTCTATATCTATGTCTGTAATCTTTTACCCAGCAGCACTCATTGACCCAGGAAGGGACAACACTGCTCAGGTGCTGGTCATTAGTGTACCGCTTCTCTTCACAGTCCTTTCAGCGCTGGTCTTCTGACCTGAGTATAGTCGCTGTACTGTGCTGTGCTGTGTTAGCTGGGCTGTCTACAGTCTTCCTTATCACAACTGAAAACTGATCATGCTTATTTTGCAAGGCAAAGAACCCTACCCCCACCTCACGTTTTGTACACGGCCTCTGTGATGTGCGGTTTGCCTGAGGATCGGATCCTCTTTGAGCGGAGAGATCAGCTGTATGAAAGGCTCTTGTGCGGTGGTCTGACCTGCTGTGGCATTCATAATGAATTGCTGAAGCACTTAGAAAGGGACTGTCAGCTCTCCTTCCCCCAGCAGGGAAGTTATATCCTTCCGTAACATTCGCTGCCTTCATGAAACATTCATTGTGGAGTCTGAGAAGTGTTACCTGCCGGAGTCGGAGAGGCAGACGGTCCCTGGGCTCAGCTAGCTTTACTTTGTAAATGATGAATTACAGGTCTTGCTGACAAAGCCTGTCTCTGGTTCCCCCACTCTATATGAAGGCGCTGGCAGCCTCTGCTGGTGCAAATATCTCATAGCAGCGCTCTCTCATCAGTCCTCCTCCTCTGCTGGTGCAAATATCTTATAGCAGCGCTCTCTCATCAGTCCTCCTCCTCTGCTGGTGCAAATATCTTATAGCAGCGCTCTCTCGTCAGTCCTCCTCCTCTGCTGGTGCAAATATCTTATAGCAGCGCTCTCTCATCAGTCCTCCTCCTCTGCTGGTGCAGATATCTCATAGCAGCGCTCTCTCGTCAGTCCTCCTCCTCTGCTGGTGCAAATATCTCATAGCAGCGCTCTCTCATCAGTCCTCCTCCTCTGCTGGTGCAGATATCTCATAGCAGCGCTCTCTCATCAGTCCTCCTCCTCTGCTGGTGCAAATATCTCATAGCAGCGCTCTCTCATCAGTCCTCCTCCTCTGCTGGTGCAGATATCTCATAGCAGCACTCTCTCATCAGTCCTCCTCCTCTGCTGGTGCAAATATCTCATAGCAGCGCTCCCTCATCAGTCCTCCTCTGCTGGTGCAAATATCTCATAGCAGCGCTCTCAGCAGTCCTCCTCCTCTGCTGGTGCAAATATCTCATAGCAGCGCTCTCATCAGTCCTCCTCCTCTGCTGGTGCAGATATCTCATAGCAGCGCTCTCTCATCAGTCCTCCTCCTCTGCTGGTGCAGATATCTCATAGCAACGCTCTCAGCAGTCCTCCTCCTCTGCTGGTGCAAATATCTCATAGCAGCGCTCTCATCAGTCCTCCTCCTCTGCTGGTGCAAATATCTCATAGCAGCTCTCTCATCAGTCCTCCTCCTCTGCTGGTGCAGATATCTCATAGCAGCGCTCTCTCATCAGTCCTCCTCCTCTGCTGGTGCAGATATCTCATAGCAGCGCTCTCTCATCAGTCCTCCTCCTCTGCTGGTGCAAATATCTCATAGCAGCGCTCTCTCATCAGTCCTCCTTCTCTGCTGGTGCAAATATCTCATAGCAGCGCTCTCTCATCAGTCCTCCTCCTCTGCTGGTGCAAATATCTCATAGCAGCGCTCTCTCATCAGTCCTCCTCCTCTGCTGGTGCAGATATCTCATAGCAGCGCCCTCTTATCAGTCGTCCTCCTCTGCTGGTGCAAATATCTCATAGCAGCGCTCTCATCAGTCCTCCTCCTCTGCTGGTGCAGATATCTCATAGCAGCGCTCTCATCAGTCGTCCTCCTCTGCTGGTGCAAATATCTCATAGCAGCTCTCTCATCAGTCCTCCTCCTCTGCTGGTGCAAATATCGCATAGCAGCGCTCTCTCATCAGTCGTCCTCCTCTGCTGGTGCAAATATCTCATAGCAGCGCTCTCTCATCAGTCCTCCTCCTCTGCTGGTGCAAATATCTCATTGCAGCGCTCTCTCATGAGTCCTCCTCCTCTGCTGGTACAGATATCTCATAGCAGCACTCTCTCATCAGTCCTCCTGCTGGTGCAGATATCTCATAGCAGCGCTCTCTCATCAGTCCTCCTCCTCTGCTGGTGCAGATATCTCATAGCAGCGCTTTCTCATCAGTCCTCCTCCTCCTCTGCTGGTGCAGATATCTCATAGCAGCGCTTTCTCATCAGTCCTCCTCCTCTGCTGGTGCAGATATCTCATAGCAGCGCTCTCTCATCAGTCCTCCTCCTCTGCTGGTGCAGATATCTCATAGCAGCGCTCTCTCATCAGTCCTCCTCCTCTGCTGGTGCAGATATCTCATAGCAGCGCTTTCTCATCAGTCCTCCTCCTCTGCTGGTACAGATATCTCATAGCAGCGCTCTCTCATCAGTCCTCCTCCTCTGCTGGTGCAGATATCTCATAGCAGCGCTTTCTCATCAGTCCTCCTCCTCTGCTGGTACAGATATCTCATAGCAGCGCTCTCTCATCAGTCCTCCTCCTCTGCTGGTGCAGATATCTCATAGCAGCGCTCTCTCATCAGTCCTCCTCCTCTGCTGGTGCAGATATCTCATAGCAGCGCCCTCTCATCAGTCCTCCTCCTCTGCTGGTGCAGATATCTCATAGCACCAGACCGTTTCCTTGTGGCTCAGTCTGCTGCCTTTGCTAAGTTGGGTACACAGGGTACTGATCCAATGACTTCTGACCTGTCAGACTGGATCGCGATCAATAATGCGATCGTTTTTGGGTAGTTATCAATGGAAAGTTGATTGCTTTATGGGCAGCACGGTGGCGTAGTGGTTAGCGTTCTCGCCTTGCATCGCTGGGTCCCTGGTTCATATCCCAGCCAGGGCACTGTCTACAAGGAGCTTGTATGTGTCTGTGTGGGTTTCCTCCGGGCACTCCGGTTTCCTCCCACATCCCAAAACCTACAGATAAGTTAATTGGCTTCCCTCTAAATTGGCCCTAGACTAGGATACATACACTTCTAATCAAATCAACCGTTCATCTGATGGAAGATTGTATCATGTATTCCAGGCATTCGTCGGGCACTTCTGAAATTTACAAGGAATCTTTCACACTTTTCTTGTTGACACTCACAGGATGCCAATAATTTCCTGAACTTACAGTGCGAACGCGTTGGGTTCCGTTCGATGGAATTCCACATTCCCTCCATGGAGAGGCGCAAATTCAGGTGTTATGGGGCTGAGCCCACCATACGCCACCCATGTCTGATATATTAGTCTTGCCTGGAATACCCCTCATAGAGGCACGTAACCTCCGCGGCGTTCAGTTTCCCCAGGATTTCTGTGCAAAAAGTGATTCAATTAATTTTCATAACTTTTTTTTCCCCCTGTAACTTGCCAAAATGTGTCAAGCAAGGGTCTAGTATACAGTGCAGGAGAGTATTGACGTGTATGCATGTCAGTACTGCTCACAGGATGTTTTGAATGGACGTGTATTACCGTCAATACCGCTAGGGAGAGGCCCTGTAGTGACATATAGCAGAATGCAGTAAAGAGGCCCTGTAGTGACATATAGCAGAATGCAGTAAAGAGGCCCTGTAGTGACATATAGCAGAATGCAGTAAAGAGGCTCTGTAGTGACATATAGCAGAATGCAGTAAAGAGGCCCTGTAGTGACATATAGCAGAATGCAGTAAAGAGGCCCTGTAGTGACATATAGCAGAATGCAGTAAAGAGGCTCTGTAGTGACATATAGCAGAATGCAGTAAAGAGGCCCTGTAGTGACATATAGCAGAATGCAGTAAAGAGGCCCTGTAGTGACATATAGCAGAATGCAGTAAAGAGGCTCTGTAGTGACATATAGCAGAATGCAGTAAAGAGGCCCTGTAGTGACATATAGCAGAATGCAGTAAAGAGGCCCTGTAGTGACATATAGCAGAATGCAGTAAAGAGGCCCTGTAGTGACATATAGTAGACTGCAGTAAAGAGACCATGTAGTGACATATCGCACCGTGCAGTAAAGAGACCCTGTAGTGACATATAGTAGACTGCAGTAAAGAGGCCCTGTAGTGACATATAATAGAATGCAGTAAATTATTCAGGATGACCACTTTTTTCAGTAATTTTCCTGGTTTCAGTGCGTGTATGAAAAAAGGGCACCAGGAAAAAAGGGCCCGGCTGGATAACAAAATGGTGCCGGTGGATAACAAAATCGTAATAATGATAAATATCGTTCTCAAACTTGGTTAACGATAAATACAGTTTTGAAAACTGACGGGAAACAATACCAAAAAGGTATTGACGTTAAAAATAGTTACATAATTCAACAATACAGCTTAACCTAACCCTACTGTCACACAGAACCCTCCCCTGGTGGGGACTAACCCTAACCACTCCCCTGGTGGCGCCTAACCCTAGCCACTCCCCTGGTGGTGCCTAAACCTAACCACTCCCCTGGTGGCGCCTAACCCTAGCCACTCCCCTGGTGGTGCCTAAAACTAACCACTCCTCTGGTGACCCCTATCCCTAATCACCCCCCGGTGGTGCCTAACCCTAACCACCACCCCGGTGGTGCCAAACCCTAACTGCCCTGGTGGTGCTTAATCCTAACCACCCCCCTGGTGGTTCCTAACACTAACCACCCCTTGGTGATGCCTAACTCTAACTCCCTCCGTGGTGCCTAACCCTAGCCACCCCCCTGGTGGTGCCTAACCCTAACCACCACCCACTGTTGTTGTCTATAACTAATCGCTACCTGGGTGGTGCCTAACCCTAACCACCCTTCCTGGTGGTGTCTAAACCTAACCACTCCCCTGGTGGTGCCTAACCCTAACCACCCCCCCCCCCCCCTGGTGGTTCCTAACCCTAACTCCCCCTTCCCCGCTGGGGCCTAACTCTAACCACCCCTCCTGGTGGTTCCTAACCCTAACCACTCCCTCTGCAGAAACACCCTTTTACACATAGAAACGATAATATGCTATGTAAAATCTGTACATACAAACAAAATAATGACAAAAACTATAATGTTGCGAGCTTCTAAAACGATAACATATTTCAAAAACGTTACTGTTCCAATGTTGTTAACGATATTAATCAGGCGCCCTTTTTTCCGCTTTTTTCGCTGTAATAGCATTAGAGTCTATGGCGGCGCCCTCTTCATCCACCAGCCACCGGCGCCCTTTTTTCCTGCTACCGTTTCAGCATCAAAAACACTGAATAACTATAAGTATACATTTCTGTATATAGGTATGTGGCCACACCCTCCCAGTGATGTCACAGCCTATGCTGTTTATTATGCAGAATTCTCTCTAAGACCCTGCAACCCCCCCCCCCCCCCCCTTCCCAAGCATTCTGGGAGAGCAGACATTTCCCACAGAGATCACCTGGCAGGACTAATGTTGTTGCCTCCTGTGATAACAATCAGGGAGACAAAATTTCAATAACGGTCAAACACTGACTGAAAATAAGCTTTCCTATTATTTCTATGTTATTTTGACTATAGTTCTTTTCTGATATATGCTTTTTTGGAGGGTGGGGAGGGGGTAATACTGTTTTTGTATAAAATAAGTTCTGACTGATTTACGTTCTCTCCCACAGGCCTGCCGCAATGGTTACTATCAGCATTTGGAGCACCTGCTGTTTTATGGCGCTAACATGGGGGCTCAGAATGCTTCGGGCAACTCGGCTCTGCACATCTGTGCCCTCTACAACCAGGTGGGTGTATTGCAGCTGCTACATTCCATGCCTTGTGCTTGTAAGAGCGCCAGTATCTGATGGAGGAGGAGGAGCTTGATGACTAGAGGCGGTAATGAGAGGATAATGCCTCCAGCTTGCATGACAGTTCAGTGCCTATCGCATATAGCTTGGAACTGGGTGGAGATAAATGTACAGGCGGCCCCCTATTTACAGACTGACTATGTTCCAGGAGATTGTTTTATGCTTTGAGTCCTATGTTAACCACTTCCCTACCACAGGTAGTTTCCCCTTAAATACCGGAGCACTTTTCACAATTTACGCTCCTCCCATTCATTCACCAATATATTTATCACTACTTCTCACACAGGAATGACCTGTATAAATTTACAATGTATGTATTTGTAGTAAACTTCTGATATAGTAAATCACTGGGTTTTTTTCGCTACAGATTAGGCTTTCTGCAGATGGTACTTTTTGCTAAGAATTATTTTATTTAAATGCATTTTAAAAGGAGTAAGAAGAAAAAAAAAATCATTATTTCTTAGTATTCAACCTTTATAGATTTAAAATAAAATGCGCTACTATAGATAAAACTCACACATTTAATTTGCCCATTTGTCCTATGTTATTAGTAGTAAAAATGTTTCTGTACTGTGTTAGCCAAACAATTTATGTAGGTAGAAAAAAACAAAGTCTTGTAAAAGTAATACCTTTTAATGGCTAACTGTATAAATAATTAAACTTATCAGTTAGCCAATAAACGGTATTACTTTTACAATACTTGGTTTTTTTCTCCTATGTTATTACAAAGTTTAAATTGTGTCCCTAGTACAATGTATTCTGGCAATATTTTTGGGGGGAACTAAAGGTGTATTTTTTCTTTTTTATGTTTACATACACTATATCAATGATTACAAGCCCTTAATTGCGAAAATAATAGTTATCTACCCTAACGAAATATAGATATTAAAAAATCCGAGTTCCTAAAGTAACTTTAAAGAGGAACTGTCACGAAAATCTTAAAATTTAAAACACAAAGTACATTTCTCCCAGAGTAAAATGAGCCATAAATGACTTTTCTCCTATGTTGCTGTCACTTACAGTAGGCAGTAGAAACCTGACATTACCGACAGGTTTTGGGCTAGTCTATCTCTCCATGGGGGATTCTCAGCATGGCCTTTATTCTTTATAAAGACATCCCCTGAAAAAGATTTATATAAAGATGCTGGCCAGCCTCCCAGCTCACCGTATACTTTTTGGCAGTTGGACGGAGCAACTGTCATTCGCCAAGTGCATTTTAAAAATAAGGAAATCTCTGTGAACCCCCCATGAGGAGATGGGCTAGTCCAAAAACAGTCGGCTCTGTTAGATTTCCACTACCTACTATAAGTGGCAGCAACATAGGAGAAAAGTCATTTATGGCTCATTTTACTCTGGAAGAAACGCACTTCTTAATTGTATGTGTTTACATAAGTTTAAAATTTTAAGATTTTTGTGACAGAGGTCCTTCAAGTATTTTTTTTCTGATCACTTCTATGTAAATTGATCACAAAAATGACTAGAAATCCGATCAGATCTGTTGGAAATTATCTATTCGAGCCATCTAACTGACGGGAAATTGCATGGTGTGTACCGGACTTAAGCGGTGTACCCTGTAGGATGCCAGTCTCTGAACAGAGCCGGCGCTTCCATAGAGGCAAAGGGGGCAACTGCCCCAAGGCCCCCGCATCCATAGGGGCCCCAAGTGTCCCCCTTTGCCTCAAATCATTTGGCTGCTGGGCTGCCAGATACCTCTGTGCGCTCCCCCGCAGCTGCCGCCGGCGAGATCCCCCCCCTTCCCCGCATGTTGTCCCCCCGCAGTGTAATAAAGGCAGTGGCAGACAGACACACTCACCTCCCGACCGATCCAGGTGGTGCATCTCCCGTCTGTCTACCCTGTACTGATTGTCTTGCACTTCCTGCTAATCCGTTTGGGCTCTAGTGTCTGAGTGGGGAAGCAGGAAGTGAAGGACAAGCACTACAAGGGAGACAGACGGGAGCTGCACCGCCTGGATCGGTCGGGAGGTGAGTGTGTCTGTCTGCCACTGCCTTTATTACACTGTGGGGGTGGGGGGGTTGTGCTGGTGGGTATTGGTGTCGGGGCCCCAGATTACTTTACCCTGGGGCCCCATTTTCATAGCTCCCAACTGTCCCTCTTTCGGAGGAACAGTCCCTCTTTGGGAGCCCTGTCCCTCTGTCCCTCTTTCCTCCTCATTTGTCCCTCTTTCTATGTAAATATATATATTTCTCTACTAAAAAATGTGTTTGACTCTAATCTTTATTCCCATCCTTTAAATTTATATATTACTGATTATAAAATGTGAATATGAAGGAAAATGCACCAGGATAGAAAGGACCAGTGTGGTTTGAATTATAAAACAACATTTTTTTTCTTATTAAATCTTTACCGTATGCGTGATTAGGGGTGTGCCGGGGGCGTGATTAGGGGTGTGGCTTAAGTGTCCCTCTTTCTCATCTCAAAAAGTTGGGAGGTATGCATTTTAGCTAGATCCGGCCCCGTCTCTGAATATTACGCTTCTCTTTGTTCACCTAACATGTAAAATGAACATTTATCGCCGTAGTTGTGGGTAGCCTGATTCTTTCAGCTGATCTCAGAGCTAGAAATAAAGAGGACACAAAATATCTTACCAGAAAACGCAGATGGAATGTATAGCACTACAAGCCCCAGCAATCGTAGTTCCAATTCTAGTAAAAAGCTGTGCGTGGGAAGATTTGACTTCTCTAATCAGATTGGGATCAGAGAAGGATCGAGCTGTCAGGCACATTGGGTGGAAATTTACATTCTGACATTTACCATATGGCAACATCTTTAGTCCTGCCAGGTGCTGCTCTGCGGAATGTTTGATTCTGAGAATTCTGAAGCCAGTGAAAAGAAAGCCTGGACTCCCAGAGTGCTCTAGGAGGAGAATTCCACATAGCTAAACAGCCTAGGCTGTGACATCACTGGTAAGGCGGGGCTACATACAGCAATATACAGCAATATATAAACATAGGAAGTATTTCTGATGCTGAAAAGGAAAGTAACTATGCTGAATAATTTCCTGCATCTACTAAATGCCACTACAGGTTGTTTTTATGTAATAAAGCCATCCCGAGTTGAAAGCACACTTTATGTAATGAAATATCCGTATTCTGAAGCTGGTGCGGCCGACCGGCAGGTGCTGAACGCAGATGTGGAAGCTGAACATTGTAGTGAAGACAAAACAAAGACAAATGTTCTGCTGTCAGGATGACATGTGGCAGAGTCATCCCAGTGATGGGAGAACAGTAACCACCAGCTGTGCCAAGCCGACACACAGTAATCCAGCACAGGGTGAGGAGGAAATGTCCGCCCATCCGGGGAGCACATGGCAGAGCGACGGCATCGATCACTCTGCAGAGACTGTCAGGATGTACAGTTACCTGACGCCGGGAATAAACCGCGTCCGTGCGTCTCGCTGCCTGCTGGGGGAGGAGAGAACTGTACATATTACCTAAAGCTTGTGTACAAATCACAGAGCAACTCGCAAACACACACAGACCGGCCTTCTCCATCCACACGTCAATCTATCGTGTATGGGGGTCATCAGGGGATACCCTAAGACAAGCACAGGGACAACGGCAGCCGAGATGTTGGAGTAATGGTGAATCAATTGAAGAAAATGATTATTATTATCCTACATAATGAAATGCAATTGTCTCTGCGTCCCATGTCCCTGTGCGCGTGTGTTTTCGTAGTGCGCATGTGCAGGGAGGGACGCAGAGACACTGAACGGGAGGACAGAGCCAGAAGGGCGAGCGTGTGTGTGGGGGTGTGCACGGCGCACACATGCGCACTGAAATTCGCGGTGACAGACCTAGCCCGTAAATTGATTTATAAAGCGCCAACATATTCCGTGGCGCTGTACAAAGTAAGAAACAAACATGGGGAACATAATAATACAGACAATGGTAAGCACCAAATATACAAGATACAGAGTTGGTAATCACAGTGACAAAAGTGACATGATGAATAAAATGTGTAACTAATTCCAAGACACAAAAGAGGAGAGAGCCCTGCCCTTGTCAGCTTACAATGTAAAGGAATAGGGGGGGGGGGGACAAGAGGTGGGGTAGTGTACAATAAACTACCTAGAGGTAGTGTGTTTTAGGTTATCTAGTAGTAGTGCAACTTGGCCTGAGGACATAGGGGGACTGGCTTAAGGAAGAGGGTATGCTTGACGTGTGAGAGGTCGGAGAGTGACGGATGTGGTACTCACACAATCTGGTTGCTGTAAGGCAGCCAACTATTAGGCAGCTGGAGATAATAAGCCCGTCTCCGCTCGGGTAATCGCTGGATCTTGTTAGAATGGTCACTTCCTTGGGAAGAAAAGGGACTCCAGCTGAAGCCAAAGGGCCACAACTCCCAGCGGCCGTTGTATACCACAACAAAGGGGGGAAACAGGTGGCCTGATCAAGATAAAACTATGTTAAAGAGAACCCGAGATGTGTTTAAAGAATGTTATCTGCATACAGAGGCTGGATCTGCCTATACAGCCCAGCCTCTGTTGCTATCCCAAACCCCACTAAGGTCCCCCTGCACTCTGCAATCCCTCATAAATCACAGCCGTGCTGTGAGGCTGTGTTTACATCTGTAGTGTCAGTCTCAGCTGCTCCCCCGCCTCCTGCATAGCTCCGATCCCTGCCCCCGTCCCTTCACTCCAATCAGCAGGGAGGGAAGGGATGCAGGCGGGGACTGGAGTTCTGCAGGAGGCGGGGAGAGCAGCAGACTGACACTATAGAGATAAACACAGCCAGCTCTGACAAGCTGTTTGTCAGCAACGTGGCTGTGATTTATGAGGGATTGCAGAGTGCAGGGGGACCTTAGGGGGGTTTGGGATAGCAACAGAGGCTGGGCTGTATAGGCAGATCCAGCCTCTGTATGCAGATAATATTCTTCAAACCCACCTCGGGTTCTCTTTAATGCCAATAAAAATAGGAATAGGTGGCTAACCTCAGAAGATATCACTATAACTATAACGGTGTACAAACTTTACTAGACAAAGGCAACGCGTTTCGTGCACACAACCCACTTTATCAGGCCAAGTATTTGTGCCAAAAGCAATAATGTAGCCCAGCTTGGAGCACCTCTTATGAGAGAGATAGATTTGTATGGCTGTCTCACTGACCCGAAGCGATCCTATTTACTAACTGAAAATATGCACAGATCCTGGGCGGCGGCTTAGTAGTTGTGGGCGGTGGCTTAGTGCAGCGGGTGTAGTCTGTGCTAATCGCTGGACCAGGGCATAGTTACATATGTAACAGTTTTTTACAAAAAAAAAATTGTCCATCAGGTTCAACCAGGCTATATAAAAAAACAAATAAGAAAATGCACAACACTTTCCTGCACCTGCACATATGCCTGAACCACCAGTCTCCCCCTCGTAACAGAGTTCTGTCATTAGTACCTCATGATAGTCATATGGTCAGTCTTGTCCATGCACAAGTGGAAGTACTGTTAACATTTATTCCCTTTCCTCCCCTATTGGTATTTATAATTATGTGTGTATTTCAGTTCTTTAGAAAAAAAAAAAAAAATAGTAAGGCATCTTTTCCTTTATTTATGTATTTAGCCACTCCCTCTGTGACCTGCTGCCAAGGCAAGGTAGCAGGTGCAGTGCTAGTCATGCTGGGAGCTGATAAGATTACTTACCCCCTCCCCAAGACATGCTGCAAGGTAGCAGGTGCTTTGCTAGTCATGCAGGGAGATAAGCCTCCCTCTCTGCAGAAGCTCCATAGCCACTCCCCCTGTGACATGCTGCAAGGTAGCAGGTGCAGTGCTAGTCATGCTGGGAGCTGATAAGTCTCTCTCTCTCTCTCTCTGAAAGTATAGGAAGGAGGGAGGTTCCAGAGGGAGATGCACATGACTCATGTAGCCTGGACAGCTCACAGTGGTATTCATGTACCCCCCATAATATGTGATGCCAGATATCTGGCATCACATGACCCACACACCAGATCAGCATTGTAACTGTGAGTCTAACTCTGATAGTAAAGACTTAGGTGTGGTGTCTGATTTTCATAATATATATTACAGTACAGATTCGTAAATAACACAGTCTTTAGAGTACTTAGTTTTGTATCTTCTCTATTAAAACCATGTTTCTCTGCTTTGGTAAACAGGACAGCTGTACACGAGTGTTATTGTTCAGAGGAGCGAACAAGGAGATAAAGAACTACAACAGCCAGACCCCATTCCAGGTAAGGAGACGCCATATTCCTGGTCACTATGGCTTGCATAGAAATATACTGAATTTTTTTGTTTTTTCCTATGTAACAAAATCCACCCGTTACAAATGATTGAGCTGAGAAGTTCTATACGCCTTGCGTCCTATGGGAGTAAAGTACTTTAAAAATGTTGTTTCAGTGCTTATATGCTGCCAACCTGGAGCTCTAGTGGCAAAAGTTAGATTACTGATC
Organism: Hyperolius riggenbachi; assembly: GCF_040937935.1. NCBI lineage: Eukaryota > Metazoa > Chordata > Amphibia > Anura > Hyperoliidae > Hyperolius > Hyperolius riggenbachi. The sequence continues at coordinate 242,756,843 of NC_090656.1, forward strand.
AAACAGCACAAAGATAGGAGATTTGCCATGTCTTTCTTTAAAATTGAGCTTTAAGCTATCTGAATTTGCAGTTTAAACCAGTAGTCACATGGTCTATGCACCCTGGCCATCAGCTGCCATGTTTTCATGTGGGGGAGACATCACATCCCTATTTCAGTCCTACCTTCATACTGTGCGGTGTGATTGGTGCAGTAGGTAGGTTTAGGCTGTGTGGTTAGGCATCTCTAGAAATGCAGCTCTGCCGCATGGCATGGGAACGCGCTGACAGCTCTGCCGCATGGCATGGGAACTCGCTGACAGCTCTGCTGCATGGCATGGGAACGCGCTGACAGCTCTGCCGCATGACATGGGAACGCGCTGACAGCTCTGCCGCATGGCATGGGAACACCCTGACAGCTCTGCCGCATGGCATGGGAACACGCTGACAGCTCTGCCGCATGGCATGGGAACACCCTGACAGCTCTGCCGCATGGCATGGGAACGCACTGACAGCTCTGCCGCATGGCATGGGAACTCGCTGACAGCTCTGCCGCATGGCATGGGAACCCCCTGACAGCACTGCCGCATGGCATGGGAACACCCTGACAGCTCTGCCGCATGGCATGGGAACACCCTGACAGCTCTGCCGCATGGCATGGGAACGCGCTGACAGCTCTGCCGCATGGCATGGGAACACCCTGACAGCTCTGCCGCATGGCATGGGAACGCGCTGACAGCTCTGCCGCATGGCATGGGAACGCACTGACAGCACTGCCGCATGGCATGGGAACACCCTGACAGCTCTGCCGCATGGCATGGGAACACCCTGACAGCTCTGCCGCATGGCATGGGAACTCGCTGACAGCTCTGCCGCATGGCATGGGAACGCGCTGACAGTTCTGCCGCATGGCATGGGAACTCGCTGACAGCTCTGCCGCATGGCATGGGAACTCGCTGACAGCTCTGCCGCATGGCATGGGAACTCGCTGACAGCTCTGCTGCATGGCATGGGAACTCGCTGACAGCTCTGCCGCATGGCACGGGAACGCCCTGACAGCTCTGCCGCATGGCATGGGAACGCGCTGACAGCTCTGCCGCATGGCATGGGAACACCCTGACAGCTCTGCCGCATGGTATGGGAACGCGCTGACAGCTCTGCCGCATGGCACGGGAACACCCTGACAGCTCTGCCGCATGGCATGGGAACGCGCTGACAGCTCTGCCGCATGGCATGGGAACGTGCTGACAGCTCTGCCGCATGGCATGGGAACGCGCTGACAGCTCTGCCGCATGGCATGGAAACGCGCTGACAGCTCTGCCGCATGGCATGGGAACTCGCTGACAGCTCTGCCGCATGGCATGGGAACTCGCTGACAGCTCTGCCGCATGGCATGGGAACTCGCTGACAGCTCTGCCGCATGGCATGGGAACTCGCTGACAGCTCTGCCGCATGGCATGGGAACACGCTGACAGCTCTGCCGCATGGCATGGGAACACCCTGACAGCTCTGCCGCATGGCATGGGAACGCACTGACAGTTCTGCCGCATGGCATGGGAACGCGCTGACAGCTCTGCCGCATGGCATGGGAACTCGCTGACAGCTCTGCCGCATGGCATGGGAACACCCTGACAGCTCTGCCGCATGGCATGGGAACACCCTGACAGCTCTGCCGCATGGCATGGGAACTCGCTGACAGCTCTGCCGCATGGCATGGGAACGCGCTGACAGCTCTGCCGCATGGCATGGGAACGCGCTGACAGCTCTGCCGCATGGCATGGGAACACCCTGACAGCACTGCCGCATGGCATGGGAACACCCTGACAGCTCTGCCGCATGGCATGGGAACACGCTGACAGCTCTGCCGCATGGCATGGGAACACCCTGACAGCTCTGCCGCATGGCATGGGAACTCGCTGACAGCTCTGCCGCATGGCATGGGAACGCGCTGACAGCTCTGCCGCATGGCATGGGAACTCGCTGACAGCTCTGCCGCATGCCATGGGAACGCACTGACAGCTCTGCCGCATGGCATGGGAACACCCTGACAGCTCTGCCGCATGGCATGGGAACACCCTGACAGCACTGCCGCATGGCATGGGAACACCCTGACAGCTCTGCCGCATGGCATGGGAACACGCTGACAGGTCTGCCGCATGGCATGGGAACTCGCTGACAGCTCTGCCGCATGGCATGGGAACTCGCTGACAGCTCTGCCGCATGGCATGGGAACTCGCTGACAGCTCTGCTGCATGGCATGGGAACGCGCTGACAGCTCTGCCGCATGGCATGGGAACGGGCTTACAGCTCTGCCGCATGGCATGGGAACACGCTGACAGCTCTGCCGCATGGCATGGGAACACCCTGACAGCACTGCCGCATGGCATGGGAACACCCTGACAGCTCTGCCGCATGGCATGGGAACACGCTGACAGGTCTGCCGCATGGCATGGGAACGCGCTGACAGCTCTGCCGCATGGCATGGGAACACCCTGACAGCTCTGCCGCATGGCATGGGAACGCGCTGACAGCTCTGCCGCATGGCATGGGAACACCCTGACAGCTCTGCCGCATGGCATGGGAACACCCTGACAGCTCTGCCGCATGGCATGGGAACGCGCTGACAGCTCTGCCGCATGGCATGGGAACGCACTGACAGCACTGCCGCATGGCATGGGAACACCCTGACAGCTCTGCCGCATGGCATGGGAACACCCTGACAGCTCTGCCGCATGGCATGGGAACTCGCTGACAGCTCTGCCGCATGGCATGGGAACGCGCTGACAGTTCTGCCGCATGGCATGGGAACTCGCTGACAGCTCTGCCGCATGGCATGGGAACTCGCTGACAGCTCTGCCGCATGGCATGGGAACTCGCTGACAGCTCTGCTGCATGGCATGGGAACTCGCTGACAGCTCTGCCGCATGGCACGGGAACACCCTGACAGCTCTGCCGCATGGCATGGGAACGCGCTGACAGCTCTGCCGCATGGCATGGGAACACCCTGACAGCTCTGCCGCATGGCACGGGAACACCCTGACAGCTCTGCCGCATGGCATGGGAACGCGCTGACAGCTCTGCCGCATGGCATGAGAACGTGCTGACAGCTCTGCCGCATGGCATGGGAACGCGCTGACAGCTCTGCCGCATGGCATGGAAACGCGCTGACAGCTCTGCCGCATGGCATGGGAACTCGCTGACAGCTCTGCCGCATAGCATGGGAACACCCTGACAGCTCTGCCGCATGGCACGGGAACACCCTGACAGCTCTGCCGCATGGCATGGGAACGCGCTGACAGCTCTGCCGCATGGCATGGGAACGCGCTGACAGCTCTGCCGCATGGCATGGGAACGCGCTGACAGCTCTGCCGCATGGCATGGGAACGCGCTGACAGCTCTGCCGCATGGCATGGGAACGCGCTGACAGCTCTGCCGCATGGCATGGGAACGTGCTGACAGCTCTGCCGCATGACATGGGAACACGCTGACAGCTCTGCCGCATGGCATGGGAACTCGCTGACAGCTCTGCCGCATGGCATGGGAACTCGCTGACAGCTCTGCTGCATGGCATGGGAACTCGCTGACAGCTCTGCCGCATGGCATGGGAACTCGCTGACAGCTCTGCCGCATGGCACGGGAACACCCTGACAGCTCTGCCGCATGGCATGGGAACGCGCTGACAGCTCTGCCGCATGGCATGGGAACGTGCTGACAGCTCTGCCGCATGACATGGGAACGCGCTGACAGCTCTGCCGCATGGCATGGGAACGCGCTGACAGCTCTGCCGCATGGCATGGGAACTCGCTGACAGCTCTGCTGCATGGCATGGGAACTCGCTGACAGCTCTGCCGCATGGCACAGGAACACCCTGACAGCTCTGCCGCATGGCATGGGAACGCACTGACAGCTCTGCCGCATGGCATGGGAACGTGCTGACAGCTCTGCCGCATGGCATGGGAACGCGCTGACAGCTCTGCCGCATGGCATGGGAACGCGCTGACAGCTCTGCCGCATGGCATGGGAACTCGCTGACAGCTCTGCCGCATAGCATGGGAACACGCTGACAGCTCTGCCGCATGGCATGGGAACACCCTGACAGCTCTGCCGCATGGCACGGGAACACCCTGACAGCTCTGCCGCAGGGCATGGGAACGCGCTGACAGCTCTGCCGCATGGCATGGGAACGTGCTGACAGCTCTGCCGCATGGCATGGGAACGCGCTGACAGCTCTGCCGCATGGCATGGGAACGCGCTGACAGCTCTGCCGCATGGCATGGGAACTCGCTGACAGCTCTGCCGCATGGCATGGGAACTCGCTGACAGCTCTGCCGCATGGCATGGGAACACCCTGACAGCTCTGCTGAATGGCATGGGAACGCGCTGACAGCTCTGCTGCATGGCATAGGAACGTGCTGACAGCTCTGCTGCATGGCATGGGAACGTGCTGACAGCTCTGCTGCATGGCATGGGAACGCGCTGACAGCTCTGCCGCATGGCATGGGAACGTGCTGACAGCTCTGCTGCATGGCATGGGAACGCGCTGACAGCTCTGCTGCATGGCATGGGAACGCGCTGACAGCTCTGCCGCATGGCATGGGAACGCGCTGACAGCTCTGCCGCATGGCATGGGAACGGGCTTACAGCTCTGCCGCATGGCATGGGAACGCGCTGACAGCTCTGCCGCATGGCATGGGAACTCGCTGACAGCTCTGCCGCATGGCATGGGAACACGCTGACAGCTCTGCCGCATGGCATGGGAACGCGCTGACAGCTCTGCCGCATGGCATGGGAACTCGCTGACAGCTCTGCCGCATGGCATGGGAACTCGCTGACAGCTCTGCCGCATGGCATGGGAACACGCTGACAGCTCTGCCGCATGGCATGGGAACACGCTGACAGCTCTGCCGCATGGCATGGGAACACCCTGACAGCTCTGCCGCATGGCATGGGAACGCGCTGACAGCTCTGCCGCATGGCATGGGAACGCGCTGACAGCTCTGCCGCATGGCATGGGAACACCCTGACAGCTCTGCCGCATGGCATGGGAACGCGCTGACAGCTCTGCCGCATGGCATGGGAACACGCTGACAGCTCTACCGCATGGCATGGGAACGGGCTTACAGCTCTGCCGCATGGCATGGGAACACGCTGACAGCTCTGCCGCATGGCATGGGAACACGCTGACAGCTCTGCCGCATGGCATGGGAACACCCTGACAGCTCTACCGCATGGCATGGGAACTCGCTGACAGCTCTGCCGCATGGCTCTGTACCCGCACTGTGTACGGCAGCCCTGTCCCCGCACTCTGTACGGCAGCCCTGTCCCCGCACTGTGTACGGCAGCCCTGTCCCCGCACTCTGTACAGCAGCCCTGTCCCCGCACTCTGTACGGCAGCCCTGTCCCCGCACTCTGTACAGCAGCCCTGTCCCCGCACTCTGTACGGCAGCCCTGTCCCCGCACTGTGTACGGCAGCCCTGTCCCCGCACTCTGTACAGCAGCCCTGTCCCCGCACTCTGTACGGCAGCCCTGTCCCTGCACTGTGTACGGCAGCCCTGTCCCTGCAATCTGTACGGCAGCCCTGTCCCGGCTCTCTGTACGGCAGCCCTGTCCCTGCAATCTGTACGGCAGCCCTGTTCCGGCTCTCTGTACGGCAGCCCTGTCCCTGCAATCTGTACGGCAGCCCTGTCCCCGCACTCTGTACGGCAGCCCTGTCCCTGCACTCTGTACGGCAGCCCTGTCCCGGCTCTCTGTACGGCAGCTCCTTTAAATAAAAATTCACATACAATCTCAACAGCTGCGCACAAGCAATAACTGCAACCAAGTCTCTTAGTCTGACTTTAGTAAGTCCTATTAACCAGACTGTCCGACAATATTCCTATGTTCAGGTTCCTTGAACTCTGATGGCCTCCGGCAAGGTATCACCACCACCACACCCCTCACAGTGGTCACTCACCGCTATTATATGACCCTCAGCTAGATGGGTCTTCAGCGCTTATGGGGTCATCAGGCCGCCCCCTGCCACACAGGATTCTTGTCCGCTTATTAAAACTTGTTGCAGGATCACAAACACCTCTAAAACATAATGAGAGCTCTCATAGCGTAATACTGTAAAACCAATTTATTATTAAAAAAGATGTACACTTACAAACATGAGGCTTGGTAGTGGGCATAGAGTTTTTATGGGCTCTACCCCAATTGTAGGCCGCCGGGTCGCCTTGCTGCGCTGACTCAATCTGCCTCCCGTGGTCTCCACCTTGCCCCTTTGATGTGTGTACGTAGCTAAAATCTGGTCGCGTATGCTTGACCGGTTTCGTCGCCACGGCGACTCCTCAGAAGCATATACGACCTGTGCCACCATATTCCTTCTTATACCTAGACGGTGTACCAATTCCCTCCCCTCCTCCCCGGAAGCGCTGTGCCCACGAGCCCGTAGCCAATAAGGTTCCCGTGACTCCGGAAACAGTGTCCGGGCACGGGTTACCTAGGCAACGCCGCCTCAGCGTGACAGCTTGGAGCGTGTTCACGTTTACGTACGTGCTCGCGTCGACCTATGCGGCTTCTTATCCCCTGCCATCTAGTGGTGAAATGCCAAACTTCATGTTTACTCAATTCATGTGCCTGTATGTACACTTTTTCGCATCACACCCTTATGCTGTCATCTACTTTTACGCCTCCCCGGGGATTACCATCAGGGTGTAGCCCCTACATTTAGACTACTATTATTATAATTACTGCCACCCCCTCACAGGAGGGTGGCTTGGCTTCATATCTGTCCCAGCACTCTGTACGGCAGCCCTGTCCCCGCACTCTTTACGGCAGCCCTGTCCCCGCACTCTGTACGGCAGCCCTGTCCCCGCACTCTGTACGGCAGCCCTGTCCCAGCACTCTGTACGGGAGCCCTGTCCCCGCACTCTGTACGGCAGCCCTGTCCCCGCACTCTGTACGGCAGCCCTGTCCCCGCACTCTGTACGGCAGCCCTGTCCCAGCACTCTGTACGGCAGCCCTGTCCCCGCACTCTGTACGGCAGCCCTGTCCCCGCACTCTGTACGGCAGCCCTGTCCCAGCACTCTGTACGGGAGCCCTGTCCCCGCACTCTGTACGGCAGCCCTGTCCCCGCACTCTGTACGGCAGCCCTGTCCCAGCACTCTGTACGGGAGCCCTGTCCCCGCACTCTGTACGGCAGCCCTGTTCCCGCACTCTGTACGGCAGCCCTGTTCCCGCACTCTGTACGGCAGCCCTGTCCCCGCACTCTGTACGGCAGCCCTGTCCCCGCACTCTGTACGGCAGCCCTGTCCCCGCACTCTGTACGGGAGCCCTGTCCCAGCACTCTGTACGGGAGCCCTGTCCCCGCACTCTGTACGGCAGCCCTGTCTCCGCACTCTGTACGGCAGCCCTGTCCCCGCACTCTGTACGGGAGCCCTGTCCCCGCACTCTGTACGGGAGCCCTGTCCCCACACTCTGTACGGCAGCCCTGTCCCCGCACTCTGTACGGCAGCAATGTCCCCGCACTGTGTACGGCAGCCCTGTTCCCGCACTCTGTACGGCAGCCCTGTCCCCGCACTCTGTACGGCAGCCCTGTCCCAGCACTCTGTACGGGAGCCCTGTCCCTGCACTCTGTTCGGCAGCCCTGTCCCCGCACTCTGTTCGGCAGCCCTGTCCCCGCACTCTGTACGGCAGCCCTGTCCCCGCACTCTGTACGGGAGCCCTGTCCCCGCACTCTGTACGGGAGCCCTGTCCCTGCACTCTGTACGGGAGCCCTGTCCCTGCACTCCGAACGGCAGCCCTGTCCCCGCACTCTGTACGCACTCTGTACGGCAGCCCTGTTCCCGCACTCTGTACGGCAGCCCTGTCCCCGCACTCTGTACGGGAGCCCTGTCCCCGCACTGTGTACGGCAGCCCTGTCCCCGCACTGTGTACGGCAGCCCTGTCCCCGCACTGTGTACGGCAGCCCTGTCCCCGCACTCTGTACGGCAGCCCTGTCCCCGCACTCTGTACGGCAGCCCTGTCTCCGCACTCTGTACGGCAGCCCTGTCCCAGCACTCTGTACGGCAGCCCTGTTCCCGCACTCTGTACGGGAGCCCCGTCCCCGCACTCTGTACGGCAGCCCCGTCCCCGCACTCTGTACGGCAGCCCCGTCCCCGCACTCTGTACGGCAGCCCCGTCCCCGCACTCTGTACGGCAGCCCCGTCCCGGCACTCTGTACGGCAGCCCCGACCCGGCACTCTGTACGGCAGCCCCGTCCCGGCACTCTGTACGGCAGCCCCGTCCCGGCACTCTGTACGGCAGCCCCGTCCCGGCACTCTGTACGGCAGCCCCGTCCCGGCACTCTGTACGGCAGCCCCGTCCCGGCACTCTGTACGGCAGCCCCGTCCCGGCACTCTGTACGGCAGCCCCGTCCCGGCACTCTGTACGGCAGCCCCGTCCCCGCACTCTGTACGGCAGCCCGGTCCCCGCACTCTTTACGGCAGCCCTGTCCCAGCACTCTGTACGGCAGCCCTGTCCCCGCACTCTGTACGGCAGCCCTGTCCCCGCACTCTGTACGGCAGCCCCGTCCCTGCACTCTGTACGGCAGCCCCCCGTCCCGGCACTCTGTACGGCAGCCCCGTCCCCGCACTCTGTACGGCAGCCCCGTCCCCGCACTCTGTACGGCAGTCCCGTCCCCGCACTCTGTATTATGATAGAGAACAGAGGCGCCAAAAGGATAAAAACAATATTTAAAAGTTTTAAAATTATTGCTTAGGAGGCAGTGGTGGACTCACCTCCCACAAGCAGACACAACAACTGTGTATTCACAAAAGGGAAATTTATTGGTATACTCCAAATAGGATCACAACGCGTTTCGCAGGTCAAACCCGCTTCATCAGGCAATTACAGGAAGGAGCACACAACTGGGGGTAAGAGGCAACACATTTGTACAATACCTGAACAAAACTGCATATAGATAAACATAAATATTTGTGTGAGGGAATTCACTGGTGTGATTTAAGTTAACAGGAAGAGGTGACTAGTTATTATGTTTTTGTGGGGGGTGGAAGGACACAAAAAAACACCAGTGAATTCCCTCACACAAATATTTATGTTTATCTATATGCAGTTTTGTTCAGGTATTGTACAAATGTGTTGCCTCTTACCCCCAGTTGTGTGCTCCTTCCTGTAATTGCCTGATGAAGCGGGTTTGACCTGCGAAACGCGTTGTGATCCTATTTGGAGTATACCAATAAATTTCCCTTTTGTGAATACACAGTTGTTGTGTCTGCTTGTGGGAGGTGAGTCCACCACTGCCTCCTAAGCAATAATTTTAAAACTTTTAAATATTGTTTTTATCCTTTTGGCGCCTCTGTTCTCTATCATAATACTGATTGTATCCACCTTTGGTGGAGGGGGATACCCCTTCTTGTTTTTCAAGCTTACAGAGAGCGACTTCTTAATCCTGAGTGGGGACAGGCTAATCTCCTCACCTGCCTATACAGTGGTTACCTGGAGGTAACCCTGGTTTGTGAGTATACAATTCATACTCTTTCTAATAATCCAATTATCTTGACATACTACACCATATCGGGCTCTCGGTTCTTCTCTTTTTCACGTCCCCGCACTCTGTTCGGCAGCCCCGTCCCCGCATTCTGTACGGCAGCCCGGTCTCGCACTCTGTACGGCAGCCCGGTCTCGCACTCTGTACGGCAGCCCTGTCCCCGCACTCTGTACGGCAGCCCTGTCCCCGCACTGTTTACGGCCGTTGTTAGTTCTCAGCTTCTGCCATTGATCGTAGTGGAATATGAGAGTGCAGTTTCCATAGCAGCAGTTTGGCGAGGTGATTAGTTGCAGCGAGTAACTGATCGTCCTGCGTGGAAACGGTAACCGGGGCTGCTCACTTACTGCTGACTTTATACCTGCGTCTTGCCCTGAGCAGTTCAATCAATACGCTATGATTGCTGCTTGTTTGTTCCTTGGCAGAAGTTTATATTGTTTGCTTGACTGGCAGGTTTGTTTTTTTTCTCCCTTAGCGGTGTCTACACTTTATTTTGGAAACGTGATACAGAGTATTTTTGTTTCTCGATTTTTGCAAAAGAAAGAAAAGTTATGCAGGCAAATAATCAAATTAGTCATGAGACAGTGGCATGTGCAAGAAGCAATTGCCTTCCTTAAAGAGGAACTCCAGTAAAAATTATGTAATAAAAAAAGTGCTTCATTTTTACAATATTTATGTATAAATGATTTAGTCAGTGTTTGCCCGTTGTAAAATCTTTTAAATCCCTGATTTACATTCTGACATTTATTACATGGTGGCATTTTTACTGCTGGCAGGTGATGTAGCTGCTGCTTGCTTTTATAGCAGTTGGATACAGCTGTAATCAGGTATTTCCCACAATGCAACAAGGTTCACAGACAGGAAACTGCCAGAAGTACCTCGGTACTCAGAGCTTCTTGTGGGAGGGGTTTCACTACAATATCAGTCACACAGCGCCCCCTGATGGTCTGTTTGTGAAAAGGAATAGATTTCTCATGTAAAAGGGGGTATCAGCTACTGATTGGGATAAAGTTCAATTCTTGGTTGGAGTTTCTCTTTAAGCACTTCACCCCAAAAGACAAGAGCGATTTTCACCTTTCAGTGCTCATCCCTTTCATTTGCCAATAACTTTATCACTACTAATCACAATGAAATGATCTATATCTTGTTTTTTTCACCACCAATTGGGCTTTTTGGGGTTGATATTTGTTTTTAGTAATTATTTTATTTTCTATGCATTTTAAAGGGAAAAACAAGGAAAAAATGAAAAAATACACAATTTCTCCAATTTCATCCCCTGTAGTTTTACTATAAACACTGCTACTGTGCATAAAACCCACACATTTTATCTGCCTGTTTTGTTCTGGTTATCATAACATTTTAATTATGTCCCTAGTACAAAGTATGGTGACAATATATTATTTGGAAATAAAGGTGTATTTTTTCTATGGTGTTTTTTTTTTCATTATTTTCACGTGCATGCATACAGAGATGCACAAGCGCGAGCGCGCATGCGCACGTGCACAGCGGCAGCAGCACTGATTGACTTAAAAAAAAAGTCCTGGAGCTGTTAAGAGGCTCTAGCAGGACATTTTTATAAGGCAGCTTGTCATTAAAGCGGACCCAAACCAAACATTTTTTAATTCAAAATATTTAGTTGCACCACTCTGACACATACAACGATAAATAAACACTCCTTCCAGCCTATGAGCATTTCAGGGCATGCTTTTCACCCTTCTGTTTCCATAACTAGGGTTATACAGGTGGCAGCCATTACTTCTGAGCTTAGTAGGAGGTTTTAGATGATGGGTGTGTTTGTCATCAGCTACCCTCCCTCACAGGGGCGTGGTCTATGTGAAATCTCACACAAGCTGAGATCACCTTCCCTGTGACATCATCAGTAGCAGCCTGTGTTCTGTTTTTTATCTCCTTCACCAGTCTGCCGGATTATTACTTATCAGTACTACACATACAATTCAATCTCTCATAAGTTTCTTTTCTCCTCAGTGCCACTTTATGGCGGAATAAGACTCCTGTTTAGAAATTGAGTGCCTGGAATAATCAGTGAAGCCTCATACACCCGCTAGATGAATCTCGATTGAGATGATCGATAGCGACCGCCCCTGTTGAAATTTTAGCAGGTGTACAGCGGCCCCTGATGATCCCCGAAGCTGAGAGCATCCTGTCCACCGCAGGATTGATTCTGAGAGAGATCTGCTGCCTGCCATACACTGCACACTTATTTCCGATAGATTTCAGCAGGAAACCTACCTGCAATCAGCCTAGTGACTCCGCCTCCAATGCCTGGTAACCGCCTCCAATCCCCCCCCCCCCCTCCCCTACAAATGGAGACTCTCCACCTGTACCAGGTTTAGCCCAAAATTGATAGAATCATCAATCGGATGGGCAAGTTGCCGCAACGATTTTCATGCAGTTGTACTGAATTATCAAATCAGATGGTTGAGTGGGCTGCAAAATTGTTAGGTGTATGGACTTGTCCTCGAGCCTTATCAAGTAACTAAGCTTATGAAGCTCTAGATTTGAGCTTGTTTCTTAATCTAAAAAGTACTGACCAGAAGTCAGAGCAGACAAAGAAGAGTCAGTCCTGTGTATTTATTTGTGACAGCTACACTGATTGTACGCAGCAGAATGCTTTGCTTGAATGGTTTCGGGAAACAGGATAAGTATCGAAAGGTGTTGCCACAAACTGACTGAAAGTTTCCTATATCTATTATGATAAATGTATTCCTCCCGGTCTTCTTATGAAATCACTAGTTTAATGTACTGTCCTGCAGTTATCGCCAGTGTGGGAGGAGGTACATAATGTGGATGCGCGGGGGAGGGGGAGCAGCTGGAAATATCCACAAGTTGCTTGCGGACACTTATAACTTGCGGGGTCTATACATTGTGGGGACCTCTTCTCCTGTCCCAGACACTGGACTGGATCACAGATAGTCCACTCAGAGGACAGCCGTTTATTACACGGGATGATATATTGGGGACCCTATTTCGTCTTGTTGATAGGAAATCTAAGCATATGATTATGCAGAAGGCGGAGGTGGACCTTACAATCCTTAGTGCAGCAACCATTTGTGATTGGTTGATGTGTAGATATTTGTAGTATAACGGAAGCACCAGTAAGTATAAAAGCAGATGGTTTAAAAGCAATAAAAATGGGGGGGGAAGGGGGGATGGTTTGTAATGGGTGACTTACCTCCCCACAGATGACTCGACAGACATTGAGAAGACAATGGCCTTTTAATTATTCAAAAAAACAAGGGAGGGGGGCTGCAATGCGTTTCATGGGTGCACAGCCCGCTTCATCAGGCACAATTATTGGGAACAAGCTTATTCTGTCAGGAACAAGACGCAGCGCCTATGTTTGCTCTGGATAAGCGCGCCACCTACTGATCTTCTAAGATACTGTCAGTGTGAGATTTGCTTTCTTCTTATTATGTTAATATTAAATAACTCAGATCCTACATTTTAGAAGTTTGGTATTGAGTAAGGCCCGGTTCACATTACAAAAAAAACGCCCCTGGATGGCTCTGAACACACTGGCAAACGGATTGTGAAAACGGATCTGATCACCGATCGATCGTATCAGTTTTCACTCCGTTTGCCGTTAAATACATACCTGAAGGTCTATTGGAGTCAGAAGTAGAGGCTTCCTTTTCTTCCGCTGTGACTACACAGTGCATCATGTGACTAGTCACATGACGCGCGAGAACACGGAAGCCTCTACCGCCAGCTTTTCAACAGACCTTAGGTATGTGTTTAGGCCCATTTCAGCCTCACTCACCCTCCCGCCGCTCAGGTTTGCGTCCCAACATCCCCCCATTTTTTTTCTGTTCCGTTCCGCTGGGCAGAACGGTCTGTAAAATTAGGGCCTGCAGCATTTTTTCGGTCCTTGGAGCGGAACGTATGCAGCGGATCCATACCAACGGACGCATGTGAGCGGTCCAATAGGTTAACATTGGATCCTTTCACATCTGTTACGTTTGTACAGTATACGTTCCACTTCAGGTCCACAGAAAAAACTCTAATGTGAACCAGGCCTAAGTGGCCTTTTGGGAGCTACAAAGTGCAGCAGCGCTATTTACCACCAAATTAAAGCTCGGTACACACATCCAATATTGATTGGTCAATCTGACCCCCTCCATGTAATATGAGAGCCAACAGAGTTTGGATACTGTGTGCACATTTTGTAGGTAAGGTCTCGTACAACAGGGAAGTGGTAAGAATGGCCACTAATTGGCCAATCAAAATTGGACGTGTGTATCAGGTTTTAAGTTATTTACAGATTTATTTTTTTTACATTTTCTACACTTGTGTAAGGAACAGCCTCACTGGTGAACTAGTTTTCTGAACTGGGCTTTATAGTAGTGGTCTCCCCTTAGACACCTGGTCCTTCCCAAGATGAATTCTAAAGCCTGGTACAAGATGGTTCCCAGGTGACGTGGCTGGTCGTGACCACCTGCCGATAATCCATCTGTGCCTCAGCCAGTGATATCAGATCTCTTGTTAGACATCAGCAGAGATTACCGTTGTTGATCATTCAAGTGGAGTTCATGTGAAGCACAATGGCGTTGAGCAGCACGGTGGTGTAGTGGTTAGCGCTCTCGCCTTGCACCGCTGGGTCCCCGGCTCAAATCCCAGCCAGGTGAACCTCTGCAAGGAGTTTGTATGTTCTCCCCGTGTCTGTGTGGGTTTCCTCCTGGCACTCTGGTTTCCTCCCACATCCCAAAAACATACAAATAAGTTATTTGGCTTCCCCCTAAATTGGCCTAGACTACGATACATGCACTACACAATACACACATAGACATATGACTATGGTAGGGATTAGACTGTGAGCCCCTTTGAGGGACAGTTAGTGACAAGACAATATATACTCTGTACAGCGCTGCAGAAGATGTCGGCGCTATATAAAAAATACTTAAATAAATGAAAAAAATAAATAAATGGCTATAATCCTGATTATACAACTGTGATATTTTCCTGAGTCACTCAAAATAGCAATTTTTGGAAAGTGGTTAGCCATGGCGTCCTCCATAGTTATCTCATTACAGGTACTCTTTAAGAGATTTGTGACTGCCATGATTGAAGAGCCTTCCTGCTATGACTGGATGCCTTTCAGGCCAGTCACTGTCGGGGCTGTCACTGTCAGGGCTATCACTGTCAGGGCTATCACTGTCAGGGCTGTCACTGTCAGGGCTGTCACTGTCAGGGCTGTCACTGTCAGGGCTGTCACTGTCAGGGCTGTCACTGTCAGGCATGTCACTGTCAGGCATGTCACTGTCAGGCATGTCACTGTCAGGCATGTCACTGTCAGGCATGTCACTGTCAGGGCTGTCACTGTCAGGCCTGTCACTGTCAGAGCTGTCACTGTCAGGTATGTCGCTGTCAGGGATGTCACTGTCATGCCAGTCACTGTCATGCCAGTCACTGTCAGGGCTGTCACTGTCAGAGCTGTCACTGTCAGGTATGTCGCTGTCAGGGCTGTCACTGTCATGCCAGTCACTGTCAAGCATGTCACTGTCAGGGCTGTCACTGTCAGGCCAATCACTGTCAGGGCTGTCACTGTCATGCCAGTCACTGTCGGGG
Organism: Hyperolius riggenbachi; assembly: GCF_040937935.1. Classification (NCBI taxonomy): domain Eukaryota; kingdom Metazoa; phylum Chordata; class Amphibia; order Anura; family Hyperoliidae; genus Hyperolius; species Hyperolius riggenbachi. The sequence continues at coordinate 242,771,932 of NC_090656.1, forward strand.
CTGTCACTGTCAGGCAAGTCACTGTCAGGGCTGTCACTGTCAGGCCAATCACTGTCAGGGCTGTCACTGTCATGCCAGTCACTGTCATGCCAGTCACTGTCAGGCATGTCACTGTCAGGCATGTCACTGTCAGGCATGTCACTGTCAGGCATGTCACTGTCAGGCATGTCACTGTCAGGCATGTCACTGTCAGGGCTGTCACTGTCAGAGCTGTCACTGTCAGGTATGTCGCTGTCAGGGCTGTCACTGTCATGCCAGTCACTGTCAAGCATGTCACTGTCAGGCATGTCACTGTCAGGCATGTCACTGTCAGGGCTGTCACTGTCAGGCCAGTCACTGTCAGGGCTGTCACTGTCAGAGCTGTCACTGTCAGGTATGTCGCTGTCAGGGATGTCACTGTCATGCCAGTCACTGTCAGGGCTGTCACTGTCAGAGCTGTCACTGTCAGGTATGTCGCTGTCAGGGCTGTCACTGTCATGCCAGTCACTGTCAAGCATGTCACTGTCAGGGCTGTCACTGTCAGGCCAATCACTGTCAGGGCTGTCACTGTCATGCCAGTCACTGTCGGGGCTGTCACTGTCAGGCAAGTCACTGTCAGGGCTGTCACTGTCAGGCCAATCACTGTCAGGGCTGTCACTGTCAGGGCTGTCACTGTCATGCCAGTCACTGTCATGCCAGTCACTGTCAGGCATGTCACTGTCAGGCATGTCACTGTCAGGCATGTCACTGTCAGGCATGTCACTGTCAGGCATGTCACTGTCAGGCATGTCACTGTCAGGGCTGTCACTGTCAGGGCTGTCACTGTCAGGGCTGTCACTGTCAGGGCTGTCACTGTCATGCCAGTCACTGTCATGCCAGTCACTGTCATGCCAGTCACTGTCAGAGCTGTCACTGTCAGGCATGTCACTGTCAGGGCTGTCACTGTCATGCCAGTCACTGTCAGGGCTGTCACTGTCAGAGCTGTCACTGTCAGGCCATTTACTGTCAGAGCTGTCACTGTCAGGCCAATCACTGTCAGGCCAGTCACTGTCAGGCCAGTCACTGTCAGAGCTGTCACTGTCAGAGCTGTCACTGTCAGGGCTGTCACTGTCAGGCCAGTCACTGTCAGGCCAATCACTGTCAGAGCTGTCACTGTCAGGGCTTTCACTGTCAGAGCTGTCACTGTCAGAGCTGTCACTGTCAGGCATGTCACTGTCAGGGCTGTCACTGTCAGGCCAATCACTGTCAGGGCTGTCACTGTCATGCCAGTCACTGTCATGCCAGTCACTGTCATGCCAGTCACTGTCAGGGCTGTCACTGTCAGGGCTGTCACTGTCATTCCAGTCACTGTCATGCCAGTCACTGTCAGGGCTGTCACTGTCATGCCAGTCACTGTCAGGGCTATCACTATCAGAGCTGTCACTGTCAGGCCATTCACTGTCAGAGCTGTCACTGTCAGGCCAATCACTGTCAGGCCAGTCACTATCTGGCCAGTCACTGTCAGGCCAGTCACTGTCAGAGCTGTCACTGTCAGGGCTGTCACTGTCAGGGCTGTCACTGTCAGGCCAGTCACTGTCAGGCCAATCACTGTCAGAGCTGTCACTGTCAGGGCTTTCACTGTCAGAGCTGTCACTGTCAGAGCTGTCACTGTCAGGCATGTCACTGTCAGGGCTGTCACTGTCAGGCCAATCACTGTCAGGGCTGTCACTGTCATGCCAGTCACTGTCATGCCAGTCACTGTCAGGGCTGTCACTGTCAGGGCTGTCACTGTCAGGGCTGTCACTGTCAGGGCTGTCACTGTCAGGGCTGTCACTGTCAGGGCTGTCACTGTCAGGGCTGTCACTGTCATGCCAGTCACTGTCATGCCAGTCACTGTCAGGGCTGTCACTGTCAGGGCTATCACTATCAGAGCTGTCACTGTCAGAGCTGTCACTGTCAGGCCATTCACTGTCGGAGCTGTCACTGTCAGGCCAATCACTGTCAGGCCAGTCACTGTCAGAGCTGTCACTGTCAGAGCTGTCACTGTCAGGCCCGTCACTGTCAGAGCTGTCACTGTCAGGCCAATCACTGTCAGGGCTGTCGCTGTCACTGTCAGGGCTGTCACTGTCAGGGCTTTCACTGTCAGAGCTGTCACTGTCAGGCCAGTCACTGTCAGAGCTGTCACTGTCAGGCCAATCACTGTCAGGCCAGTCACTGTCAGAGCTGTCACTGTCAGGGCTGTCACTGTCAGGGCTGTCACTGTCAGGCCAATCATTGTCAGGCCAGTTACTGTCAGGGCTGTCACTGTAAGGGCTGTCACTGTCAGGGCTGTCACTGTCAGGGCTGTCACTGTCAGGGCTGTCACTGTCAGGGCTGTCACTGTCAGAGCTGTCACTGTCAGGCCAATCACTGTCAGGGCTGTCACTGTCAGGCCAATCACTGTCAGGCCAGTCACTGTCAGGTATGTCGCTGTCAGGGCTGTCACTGTCAGGGCAGTCACTGTCAGGGCAGTCACTGTCAGGGCTGTCACTGTCAGGGCAGTCACTGTCAGGGCAGTCACTGTCAGGGCAGTCACTGTCAGGGCAGTCACTGTCAGGGCTGTCGCTGTCAGGCCAGTCACTGTCGTCAGAGCTGTCACTGTCAAAGCTGTCACTGTCAGGGCTGTCACTGTCAGAGCTGTCACTGTCAGAGCTGTCACTGTCAGAGCTGTCACTGTCAGAGCTGTCACTGTCAGGGCAGTCACTGTCTGGGCTGTCACTGTCAGGGCAGTCACTGTCAGGCATGTCACTGTCAGGCCAATCACTGTCAGGGCTGTCACTCTCAGGCCTGTCACTGTCAGAGCTGTCACGCAGTAGTATCTGAATAACACCAGAAACAAGCATGCAGCTAGTCTTGTCAGATCTGACTTTAAAGTCTGAACCACTGAAACACCTGATCTGCTGCATGCTTGTTCAGGGGCTATGGCTAATAGTGTTAGAGGCAGAGGATCAGCAGGGCTGCCAGGCAACTGGTATTGCTTAAAAGGAAATAAACATGGCAGCCTCCATATACCTCTCTCTTCAGTTCCCCTTTAAGCAGACATATCCATCATTTAACATAATTGGGGAGCACATCCCCCACATAATTGGGTAGGCATGACCCCCCCCCCCCCCCTTTCTCCCCAAATAAAATAATTGATCAGGAATGTCCATACAGTAGCAAAAGTAGGCAGCATATACTCCAAATAACATAACTAGTTAGCATGTTTCCCAAAATAACATATAGACAGCATGTGTACCCCCAGAACCGTTATATTATATAGGTAGTCAAGGCCTTACAGCGCTGGGTTCCCGATTTGAATCCCAGCCAGGCCACTATCTGCACGGCGTTTGTATGTTCTCCCCATGTCTGCGTGGGTTTCCTCCTGGCACTCCAGTTTCCTCCCTCTTCACAAAAAGCATATAGATAAGTGAATTTGCTTTCCCCTAAAATTGACCCTAGACAATGATACATACACTACATGATACACACATAGACATAGGACTGTGGAAGGTTTAGATTGTGAGTTCCTCTGAGAGACAGTTATCAAGACCATATACTCTGTACAGCGCTGCGGAAGATGCTGACGCGATGTAATTACTGAATCATAATAATAATATTTAGACAGCATGGCTCCCCCAGTGATTTTGCAGCATGGCCACCACAGTATATAACATGCTCCCCCCCCCCCCATGCACACACATACACACACAGCCCGAGTAACTCGGAAGGATTTCCCAGATGGACAGTTCCGGTTTATCATTAGCTGGTACCTATAATCAGCTGGTCTTCCTGCCCAAGGTCTGTGAACTTTTTAGTGAGCGATTTGAAGACCGTGGGAAGGCCACACAAATCTGTTTACTTGCACTTGATTTTTTGGCTCTGTGACGGATTCACTATTTGCTAGAAAGTATCGCTCAAAGACTTTCCAGAGTTCCCCTTAAGTTTGAGTTTCTTTAGAAAGAAAGTGTGTTTGTAGAAGCTGTTTACACTTTCCCTACATAGTGTTGTAAAACTTCCCATGTATAGTGAGACAATAAATCATTACCTCTTCCTGGTTTGCGTGACGGAGTCGCCATTTGCCTGAAAGTATCGCTCGAAGACTTTCCAGAGTTCCCCTAAAGCGGAATATAACCCTGCATTTCATCTTTGCTCTAAAACATTATTTACAACATATTAAATGCAAGCAGCATTTTTTTTACTAGACCAGCATTGGAAGGGTTACACACAGAGCTTGAAAGTTCAGTGCAGTGAAATGTGAACACATCCGAACTTTAGCTAATGTTATCTTGTGTTTACTTAAATGTATCAAGTGAGGAATGTGACACATTCTCTGACTGTGGAGAAGCTGCTGGACACAGAGAGACACTGAAAGCATTTCTGCCTTCAACACATAATGAATAAAACCAGTTATGAATAAAATGCAAAGTCAACTCACAAAGCAAAAAACTGTACTTTTGGGAACCTATAATATCTAAATGAATAATAATACTTATGCACAAATGCAAGTATGATAACCGTATGGCATATAAAAAGTAGGAAAACATGTTTTAATTGAATATTTCGTCAGGGTTTTAAACCGCTTTAAGTTTGCATTTTCTTAGAAAGAAATTGTGTGTGTAGAAGGTTTGTCGGGACGGTGCTTACACTTTCCCTATACAGAGTTGTAAAATTCCCCTTGTATAGAGAAGCAATAAATCCATGACCTCTTCCTGGTTTGCCAGAGCTACATTCCAAAATCTGATTTTCATAGAACTGAGATAAGAACGTCAGGAAACCAGATCCCTATCATATAAAACATTTACAGTCAGTGCAGCATCTGCTATGCCCTGTCCACAGGAAGATCAGCTCCAACTGTCCTGTAGTTCCACTAGTTATAAATAATAACAATTCTCTATCAGAATTCTTTATTTTCATTTCTGTTTACTGCACAAAAATGAGTTGGACCATCACTGGCTAAATGATAATCCTAGCGATAGCACCTTCTGCCGCAGGGATGGGGTTTATCTGTTATAAAACATAATAAATACACAGCGTTTGATATGTATACATATGAGAGATCATGATAAGTCCTCATTTGGTGTCATGTTCGCTGGCGGATGTACAGCCAGGGGAGTTATATATATTCTTATGGCAAACGCATTTCTCCCGTTAATGACACAGGCAACCTGGTTTAGACTCTCGGTTCTTCCTGTTTAGTAGGCCGGCACCTATTCAGTAAGGAGTCCTTGGGCTAGACTCCCTAACACTGCAATTGCCTACTGAGCATGCCCTAGTGGCTGCAGCTCTGGTGCTTTGAGTCCACCAGGAGAAAAGCACATTATAAATGTTATTTGTCTAATGAGAGGAGCAGAACTACATCAGCTGTCTACTGCCCATCTCTCATTGCAATCTCCGCTCCAGGAGGGAGGGGGATAAAAGTCTGGACACACAGGCTGTCAGGAGTTTTTCTGTGCTGTTCCATCCCATCATGGATTGCTAGTTGAGGTTACGTCAGAAAGGAGCTTGGATGATCTTCAAGCTCTGTCACTCAAAGACCCTTTCCTTTCGGTTTTTACTTACAGAATTGCTTTGGGTTTGGATCCGAACTATCTTCTGAAGGTGGTGTTGGATTTCCACAGGTCCCACCATTAGTGATGGCTCGAACCTCAGATTTTGGGTTTGCGAACCTCGAACGTGAATTTTCGTAAAAGTTTGTGAACCGACTGTTTGCAGCAGGCACCATAGACTTTAATGACAGGCGAACGGCCGCCGACTTTAGCAGTTAATAACAAAACATAGTAGAGACACCAATAGTACGACATCTTTAAAATTGATTTTCTCAAAAGTTATAAGGTCTTTTTGACATTTTTTTCCCTCTTGTAGTCACTGTCCCCCTCCACGTACCCTGCAAATTTGGTGTTTCTACTATGTAAGGGAGCTTTGCTATTAACCGCTAAAGTCGGCGGCGGTTGAAACATTTCCCACATTCAGGACAAGATCTTTAAAATTGATTTTCTCAAAAACTGTAAGGTCTTTTTCAATTTTTTTCTCTCTTGTAGTCACTGTCCCTATTTACATACCCTGCAAATTTGGAGTTTATAGCATGTAAGGGGGCTTAGCTATTAACCGTTAAAGTCAGTGCCATTAAAGTCTATGGGAAAAATGCGAACGCAAACTTTTTTGAAAAAAATTTCTTTGGCCGCGGACGCGAACAGCTGAAGTTCACGTGAACTACCCGCCAGGCGAACTGTTCGGGCCATCTTTACTCACGATATCCTCCTTCCTTCATTCTGTGTTAATCCTTCTTGCAAGAAAGAAGAGTTTCACTGTTTAGATATCAGAAGGGCAACACCTGTCTTGAAAGAAGAGTTCAGATAAACAAGTCCGTTGTTTGACTTGTTTTTTGAGAGTCAGTTGTTGACTTGTTTTTGAGAGTCAGTTGTTTGACTTGTTTTTGGGGAGTCCGTTGTTTGACTTGTTTTTAGGGAGTCAGTTGTTTGACTTGTTTTTGGGGAGTCAGTTGTTTGACTTGTTTTTGGGGAGTCAGTTGTTTGACTTGTTTTTTGGGAGTCAGTTGTTTGACTTGTTTTTGGGAGTCAGTTGTTTGACTTGTTTTTGGGAGTCAGTTGTTTGACTTGTTTTTGGGAGTCAGTTGTTTGACTTGTTTTTGGGGAGTCAGTTGTTTGACTTGTTTTTTGGGAGTCAGTTGTTTGACTTGTTTTTGGAAGTCAGTTGTTTGACTTGTTTTTGGGAGTCAGTTGTTTGACTTGTTTTTGGGAGTCAGTTGTTTGACTTGTTTTTGGGAAGTCAGTTTCTGATATGAGGGCTGGAGAAAAACAAAAGTTAGACTTGCCAGTAATGTTGGGTTTTTTTTTCGACAGCATATGGGACACCACCTATAACCCTTCCCATCTCTCACACTTTTCTAGAAAGTATTTTGTAGATAGAGGATTTATTTCAGGTTCTCTCTCTGCCTTCCCCCCCCCCCCCCCCCCCCCCCGCCAAGATGACCTGGTGATTTGCTGGTGCCTCGCTGGTCCCTGGAGCCGGAGAGGCTCTCTCGCTGTGTCATCCTCTTGACATGATGACCTGGTGCCTCGCTGGTCCCTGAACCCGGAGAGGCTCTCTCGCTTTGCCACCTCCTCGCCATGATGACCTGGTGCCTCGCTGGTCCCTGGAGCCGGAGAGGCTCTCTCGCTGTGTCATCCTCTCGCCACGATGACCTGGTGCCTCGTTGGTCCCTGAACCCGGAGAGGCTCTCTCGCTCTGCCACCTCCTCGCCACAATGACCTGGTGCCTTGCTGGTCCCTGGAGCCGGAGAGGCTCTCTCGCTCTGCCACCTCCTCGCCACAATGACCTGGTGCCTTGCTGGTCCCTGGAGCCGGAGAGGCTCTCTCGCTCTGCCACCTCCTCGCCACGATGACCTGGTGCCTCGCTGGTCCCTGGAGCCGGAGAGGCTCTCTCGCTCTGCCACCTCCTCGCCACAATGACCTGGTGCCTCGTTGGTCCCTGAACCCGGAGAGGCTCTCTCGCTTTGCCACCTCCTCGCCACAATGACCTGGTGCCTCGCTGGTCCCTGGAGCCGGAGAGGCTCTCTCGCTCTGCCACCTCCTCGCCACGATGACCTGGTGCCTCGCTGGTCCCTGGAGCCGGAGAGGCTCTCTCGCTCTGCCACCTCCTCGCCACGATGACCTGGTGCCTCGCTGGTCCCTGGAGTTGGAGAGACTCTCTCGCTCTGCCAGCCCCTTGCCACGATGACCTGGTGCCTCACTGGTCCCTGGAGCCTTAGAGGCTCTCTCCCTCTGCCAGCCCCTTGCCACGATGGACCTGGTGCCTCACTGGTCCCTGGAGCCTTAGAGGCTCTCTCCCTCTGCCAGCCCCTTGCCACGATGACCTGGTACTTCGCTGGTCCCTGGTGCTGGAGAGGCTCCCTTGCTCTGCCAGCCCCTCGCCACGATGACCTGGTACTTCGCTGGTCCCTGGAGCTGGAGAGACTCTCTCTCTGCCAGCCCATCACCACGATGACCACACCTGACACACGTCAACTATTTTAAGATCATTGTCTTCTCACTGTCAAACCGCAGATGGAATAATGAATCATATTTGGAGGAGCTACACATTAAGATCTAAGAAATGGTTGCTAAGAGACTTTTTTTTTTTTTAATAAGTAAGCAGGCCATTATTGGCAAATCACTCAGCAGCAGCAGAAGCCGTTTCTAGCATATATTTCGGAGGAGGATACCGGAGGCAGAAAATAGTCTGCGATGAGATGAGCACTCGCAGCCAGGACTGGGAGAGGAGCTGAAGGTAATTACTGCACTACCTGAGATCGCTGCTGCGTACGTCTCACCATTCCTCAGTCCAGGCGACCGCCGCCGGATCCCGCGCTCTCCTGACCCCCGCTTGTCCTGTCCGGGGGGCTGCGTTCGTTTCCGCGCATCATTCCCCCATCCAGGCGACTACCGCCGGATCCTGCACTCTATTAACCCCCTACTTGTGCTGCCCCCCCTCCCCCTGGACAGCACGAGCCCCCCCATTTTCTCCGCAAGCGTTCAGCTGAATCGCCGTCGGTTCATCCTGGGCTTCTGTTTCAGCGATAATTTATTCCCCGCGGCAGCAGGATTCCGATACTTAAATTAATTTCTGAAGAGGATTGTCCGTGGCGCGCTTAACAAATTAAGAGTTAATTAATTGAAAGCTTCCATTGGAGTGTATCAAGGAGCGGGACTGTTTTTATTTAATAGCTTTTGCATATATTGTTTTGCCGTTTCCGCATTCTTAGGCTGTGTTTCGCGTGAGCTGTAGAGTTACGCAATGTGTGGGCTGCAGCTGAAACAGGTTTTTCTTATTTTTAATCTTTTTTTTTTTTCTTCAGTTCGGAGCTGCAGGCGGGGTGGAGATTTAACTGAAGAGCGTACAGTGTATAAAGCTGTGGCGTTTCTGCATCAGAATCGCCACGCGATTGGCTCGTTTTTCTGCGTGCGTTTATCGTGGTCAGTGTGTACCTATCAGGAGAAGTGAGAACTTTTGTAGACAGGTAGATGGACTGAAGGGAAAGGGATATAGCTGCCGTCTGTGACATATAGGCTGTATATAGGAATATAGCTGCTGTATGTGACATGTAGGCTGTATATAGGAATATAGCTGCTGTCTGTGACGTATAGGCTGTATATAGGGAATATAGCTGCTGTATGTGACATATAGGCTATATATAGGAAATATAGCTGCTGTCTGTGACATATAGCCTGTATATAGGGGTTATAGCTGCTGTCTGTGACATATAGCCTGTATATAGGGGATATAGCTGCCGTCTGTGACATATAGGCTGTATATAGGAATATAGCTGCTGTATGTGACATGTAGGCTGTATATAGGAATATAGCTGCTGTCTGTGACGTATAGGCTGTATATAGGGAATATAGCTGCTGTATGTGACATATAGCCTGTATATAGGGGATATAGCTGCTGTCTGTGACATATAGCCTTTATATAGGGGTTATAGCTGCTGTCTGTGACATATAGCCTGTATATAGGGGATATAGCTGCTGTCTGTGACATATAGCCTGTATATAGGGGATATAGCTGCTGTCTGTGTCAGTTGCTGTCACATATAGCCTGTGTATAGGAGTATAGCGACTGTCTGTGGCATGTAGGCTGTATATAGGGGATATAGCTGCTGTCTGTGGCATGTAGGCTGTATATAGGGATATAGCTGCTGTCTGTGGCATGTAGGCTGTATATAGGGATATAGCTGCTGTCTGTGTCAGTTGCTGGGACATGTATGCTGTATATAGGGATATAGCTGCTGTGTGTGACATGTAGGCTGTATATAGGGATATAGCTGCTGTCTGTGTCAGTTGCTGTCACATATAGCCTGTGTATAGGAGTATATCGACTGTCTGTGGCATGTAGGCTGTATATAGGGATATAGCTGCTGTCTGTGGCATGTAGGCTGTATATAGGGGATATAGCTGCTGTCTGTGGCATGTAGGCTGTATATAGGGATATAGCTGCTGTCTGTGTCAGTTGCTGGGACATGTATGCTGTATATAGGGATATAGCTGCTGTCTGTGGCATGTAGGCTGTATATAGGGATATAGCTGCTGTCTGTGTCAGTTGCTGGGACATGTATGCTGTATATAGGGATATAGCTGCTGTGTGTGACATGTAGGCTGTATATAGGGATATAGCTGCTGTCTGTGGCATGTAGGCTGTATATAGGGATATAGCTGCTGTCTGTGGCATATAGGCTGTATATAGGGATATAGATGCTGTCTGTGGCATGTAGGCTGTATATAGGGATATAGCTGCTGTCTGTGTCAGTTGCTGGGACATGTAGGCTGTATATAGGGATATAGCTGCTGTCTGTGTCAGTTGCTGTCACATACAGCCTGTGTATAGGAGTATAGCGACTGTCTGTGGCATGTAGGCTGTATATAGGGATATAGCTGCTGTCTGTGGCTGGTAGGCTGTATATAGGGATATAGCTGCTGTCTGTGGCATGTAGGCTGTATATAGGGATATAGCTGCTGTCTGTGGCATGTAGGCTGTATATAGGGATATAGCTGCTGTCTGTGTCAGTTGCTGGGACATGTATTCTGTATATAGGGATATAGCTGCTGTCTGTGGCATGTAGGCTGTATATAGGGATATAGCTGCTGTCTGTGACATATAGGCTGTATATAGGGATATAGCTGCTGTCTGTGTCAGTTGCTGTGACATATAGCCTGTATATAGGAGTATAGCGGCTGTCTGTGGCATGTAGGCTGTATATAGGGGATATAGCGGCTGTCTGTGTCAGTTGCTGTGACATGTAGGCTGTATATAGGAGTATAGCTGCTGTCTGTGGCATGTAGGCTGTATGTAGGGATATAGCTGCTGTCTGTGGCATGTAGGCTGTATATAGGGATATAGCTGCTGTCTGTGGCATGTAGGCTGTATATAGGGATATAGCTGCTGTCTGTGGCATGTAGCCTGTATATAGGGGATATTGCTGCTGTCTGTGGCATGTAGGCTGTATATAGGGATATAGCTGCTGTCTGTGGCATGTAGGCTGTATATAGGGGATATAGCTGCTGTCTGTGTCAGTTGCTGTGGCATGTAGGCTGTATTTAGGGGATATAGCTGCTGTGTGTGGCATGTAGCCTGTATATAGGGATATAGCTGCTGTCTGTGGCATGTAGCCTGTATATAGGGGATATAGCTGCTGTCTGTGGCATGTAGCCTGTATATAGGGGATATAGCTGCTGTCTGTGGCATGTAGGCTGTATATAGGGATATAGCTGCTGTCTGTGGCATGTAGGCTGTATATAGGGATATAGCTGCTGTCTGTGGCATGTAGCCTGTATATAGGGGATATAGCTGCTGTCTGTGGCATGTAGCCTGTATATAGGGGATATAGCTGCTGTCTGTGGCATGTAGCCTGTATATAGGGGATATAGCTGCTGTCTGTGGCATGTAGGCTGTATATAGGGATATAGCTGCTGTCTGTGGCATGTAGGCAGTATATAGGGATATAGCTGCTGTCTGTGGCATGTAGCCTGTATATAGGGGATATAGCTGCTGTCTGTGGCATGTAGCCTGTATATAGGGATATAGCTGCTGTCTGTGGCATGTAGCCTGTATATAGGGGATATAGCTGCTGTCTGTGGCATGTAGCCTGTATATAGGGGATATAGCTGCTGTCTGTGGCATGTAGGCTGTATATAGGGCTATAGCTGCTGTCTGTGTCAGTTGCTGTCACATATAGCCTGTATATAGGAGTGTAGTGGCTGTCTGTGACATGTAGGCTGTATATAGGGGATATAGCTGCTGTCTGTGGCATGTAGCCTGTATATAGGGGATATAGCTGCTGTCTGTGGCATGTAGGCTGTATATAGGGATATAGCTGCTGTCTGTGTCAGTTGCTGTCACATATAGCCTGCGTATAGGAGTATATCGACTGTCTGTGGCATGTAGGCTGTATATAGGGATATAGCTGCTGTGTGTGACATGTAGGCTGTATATAGGAATATAGCTGCTGTCTGTGGCATGTAGGCTGTATATAGGGATATAGCTGCTGTCTGTGACATGTAGGCTGTGTATATAGGGGATATAGCTGCTGTCTGTGGCATGTAGCCTGTATATAGGGGATATAGCTGCTGTCTGTGGCATGTAGGCTGTATATAGGGATATAGCTGCTGTCTGTGGCATGTAGCCTGTATATAGGGATATAGCTGCTGTTTGTGTCAGTTGCTGTGGCATGTAGGCTGTATATAGGGGATATAGCTGCTGTGTGTGGCATGTAGGCTGTATATAGGGATATAGCTGCTGTCTGTGGCATGTAGGCTGTATATAGGGATATAGCTGCTGTCTGTGTCAGTTGCTGTCACATATAGCCTGTATATAGGAGTATAGCGGCTGTCTGTGGCATGTAGGCTGTATATAGGGGATATAGCGGCTGTCTGTGTCAGTTGCTGGGACATGTATGCTGTATATAGGGATATAGCTGCTGTCTGTGGCATGTAGGCTGTATATAGGGATATAGCTGCTGTCTGTGACATATAGGCTGTATATAGGGATATAGCTGCTGTCTGTGTCAGTTGCTGTGACATATAGCCTGTATATAGGAGTATAGCGGTTGTCTGTGGCATGTAGGCTGTATATAGGGGATATAGCGGCTGTCTGTGTCAGTTGCTGTGACATGTAGGCTGTATATAGGAGTATAGCTGCTGTCTGTGGCATGTAGGCTGTATATAGGGATATAGCTGCTGTCTGTGGCATGTAGGCTGTATGTAGGGATATAGCTGCTGTCTGTGGCATGTAGGCTGTATATAGGGATATAGCTGCTGTCTGTGGCATGTGGGCTGTATATAGGGGATATAGCTGCTGTCTGTGGCATGTAGGCTGTATATAGGGATATAGCTGCTGTCTGTGTCAGTTGCTGTCACATATAGCCTGTGTATAGGAGTATATCGACTGTCTGTGGCATGTAGGCTGTATATAGGGATATAGCTGCTGTCTGTGGCATGTAGGCTGTATATAGGGATATTGCTGCTGTCTGTGGCATGTAGGCTGTATATAGGGGATATAGCTGCTGTCTGTGGCATGTAGGCTGTATATAGGGATATAGCTGCTGTCTGTGGCATGTAGGCTGTATATAGGGGATATAGCTGCTGTCTGTGGCATGTAGCCTGTATATAGGGGATATAGCTGCTGTCTGTGTCAGTTGCTGTCACATATAGCCTGTATATAGGAGTGTAGTGGCTGTCTGTGACATGTAGGCTGTATATAGGGGATATAGCTGCTGTCTGTGTCAGTTGCTGGGACATGTATGCTGTATATAGGGATATAGCTGCTGTGTGTGACATGTAGGCTGTATATAGGGATATAGCTGCTGTCTGTGTCAGTTGCTGTCACAAATAGCCTGTGTATAGGAGTATATCGACTGTCTGTGGCATGTAGGCTGTATATAGGGATATAGCTGCTGTCTGTGGCATGTAGGCTGTATATAGGGATATAGCTGCTGTCTGTGGCATGTAGGCTGTATATAGGGATATAGCTGCTGTCTGTGTCAGTTGCTGGGACATGTATGCTGTATACAGGGATATAGCTGCTGTGTGTGACATGTAGGCTGTATATAGGGATATAGCTGCTGTGTGTGACATGTAGGCTGAATATAGGGACATAGCTGCTGTCTGTGTCAGTTGCTGTCACATATAGCCTGTGTATAGGAGTATAGCAACTGTCTGTGGCATGTATGCTGTATATAGGGATATAGCTGCTGTCTGTGGCATGTAGGCTGTATATAGGGATATAGCTGCTGTCTGTGGCATGTAGGCTGTATATAGGGATATAGCTGCTATCTGTGGCATGTAGGCTGTATATAGGGATATAGCTGCTGTCTGTGGCATGTAGGCTGTATATAGGGGATATAGCTGCTGTGTGTGGCATGTAGGCTGTATATAGGGATATAGCTGCTGTCTGTGACATATAGGCTGCATATAGGGGATATAGCTGCTGTCTGTGGCATGTAGCCTGTATATAGGGGATATAGCTGCTGTGTGTGGCATGTAGGCTGTATATAGGGGATATAGCTGCTGTCTGTGTCAGTTGCTGGGACATGTATGCTGTATATAGGGATATAGCTGCTGTGTGTGGCATGTAGGCTGTATATAGGGATATAGCTGCTGTCTGTGGCATGTAGGCTGTATATAGGGATATAGCTGCTGTCTGTGGCATGTAGGCTGTATATAGGGATATAGCTGCTGGCTGTGGCATGTAGGCTGTATATAGGGATATAGCTGCTGTCTGTGGCATGTAGGCTGTATATAGGGATATAGCTGCTGTCTGTGGCATGTAGGCTGTATATAGGGATATAGCTGCTGTCTGTGGCATGTAGGTTGTATATAGGGATATAGCTGCTGTCTGTGGCATGTAGCCTGTATATAGGGGATATAGCTGCTGTCTGTGGCATGTAGGCTGCATATAAGGATATAGCTGCTGTCTGTGTCAGTTGCTGTCACATATAGCCTGTATATAGGAGTGTAGTGGCTGTCTGTGACATGTAGGCTGTATATAGGAGATATAGCTGCTGTCTGTGTCAGTTGCTGTGGCATGTAGGCTGTATTTAGGGGATATAGCTGCTGTGTGTGGCATGTAGCCTGTATATAGGGGATATAGCTGCTGTCTGTGGCATGTAGGCTGTATATAGGGATATAGCTGCTGTCTGTGGCATGTAGGCTGCATATAGGGATATAGCTGCTGTCTGTGGCATGTAGCCTGTATATAGGGATATAGCTGCTGTGTGTGGCATGTAGGCTGTATATAGGGATATAGCTGCTGTCTGTGGCATGTAGGCTGTATATAGGGGAAATTGCTGCTGTCTGTGGCATGTAGGCTGTATATAGGGATATAGCTGCTGTCTGTGTCAGTTGCTGTGACATGTAGGCTGTATATACCACCTCCTTGCGACGCCTCCATATCTCTGGCTTACTGATCTTGGAAAAGATGGTGCTATATAAATAGATGATGCTAATATAGGAGGGGGCGGTGCTGAAACCTCTTAGGAAACTGCTGTGCTTCCAGCCTGTCGTGTTGATCCTCTGCTTGTAGTGCGTAAGGTCGCCATTCAAAGCGTGCTTGTAGATGGTCAGCTTACAATCCTAAACAGAGGTGGTCAATGATATGCTAATTTAAAGGACAACTGAAGTGAGAGTGATATGGAGGCTGTCATATTTATTTCCTGTTACACAGTACTAGTTGCCAGGCAGCCCTGTTGATCTATTTGGCTGCAGTAATGTCTGAATCACTCCTGAAACAAGCATGCAGCTAATTTATTATTATTATTTATTGTATTTATATAGCGCCCACATATTACGCAGCGCTGGACATTAGTTTAGGTTACAGACAATATTTAGGGGTGACATACAGCAATATGACAATACAGGGAGTGCAGAATTATTAGGCAAGTTGTATTTTTGAGGAATAATTTTATTATTGAACAACAACCATGTTCTCAATGAACCCAAAAAACTCATTAATATCAAAGCTGAATATTTTTGAAAGTAGTTTTTAGTTTGTTTTTAGTTTTAGCTATTTTAGGGGGATATCTGTGTGTGCAGGTGACTATTACTGTGCATAATTATTAGGCAACTTAACAAAAAACAAATATATACCCATTTCAATTATTTATTTTTACCAGTGAAACCAATATAACATCTCAACATTCACAAATATACATTTCTGACATTCAAAAACAAAACAAAAACAAATCAGTGACCAATATAGCCACCTTTCTTTGCAAGGACACTCAAAAGCCTCTCATCCATGGATTCTGTCAGTGTTTTGATCTGTTCACCATCAACATTGCGTGCAGCAGCAACCACAGCCTCCCAGACACTGTTCAGAGAGGTGTACTGTTTTCCCTCCTTGTAAATCTCACATTTTATGATGAACCACAGGTTCTCAATGGGGTTCAGATCAGGTGAACAAGGAGGCGATGTCATTAGTTTTTCTTCTTTTATACCCTTTCTTGCCAGCCACGCTGTGGAGTACTTGGACGCGTGTGATGGAGCATTGTCCTGCATGAAAATCATGTTTTTCTTGAAGGATGCAGACTTCTTCCTGTACCACTGCTTGAAGAAGGTGTCTTCCAGAAACTGGCAGTAGGACTGGGAGTTGAGCTTGACTCCATCCTGAAATATGGCCAAACTGGTGGCAAGTGACATCTTGGCAGCTGCATGCTTGACTTTTCTCAGTTCATGGGCAGTTATTTTGCGCCTTGGTTTTTCCACATGCTTCTTGCGACCCTGTTGACTATTTTGAATGAAACGCTTGATTGTTCGATGACCACGCTTCAGAAGCTTTGCAATTTTAAGAGTGCTGCATCCCTCTGCAAGATATCTCACTATTTTTGACTTTTCTGAACCTGTCAAGTCCTTCTTTTGACCCATTTTGCCAAAGGAAAGGAAGTTGCCTAATAATTATGCACACCTGATATAGGGTGTTGATTTCATTAGACCACACCCCTTCTCATTACAGAGATGCACATCACCTAATATGCTTAATTGGTAGTAGGCTTTCGAGCCTATACAGCTTGGAGTAAGACAACATGCATAAAGAGGATGATGTGGTCAAAATACTAATTTGCCTAATAATTCTGCACTTACTGTACAGTAATACAAGAAAACCAGATCACACAGCACAGTATGAGTACAACGTAATGCTTAGTCACTGGAGGGGAGCATGGAGATTAGGCAAGTTAGGTTCACTCAGATGCATAGCATGTGTTCACAGTAATGGAGGCGCATGATCAGGTAGTAGACAAAAGGAGGAGGACCCTGCCCAAAGGCTTACAATCTAGAGGGAGAGGTAGGGACACGAGAGGTAGGGGACCAGAGTTCAGCTGCGGATTTAGAGCACTTGTGAGGGATGGTAGGCCAGAGTGAACAGGTGATTTTTTTAGGGCCATCTTGAAGGTGTTGGAGGGGGCTGCCCTAATGGGTGGAGGTAGGGAGTTCCATAGTGTTGGAGCAGCTCTTGAGAAGTCCTGGAGGCGTGCATGGGACTGGGTGATGCGGGGGGCGGTTAGGTGAAGTTCATTGGAAGAGCGGAGTAAGCGGCTAGGTGTGTACCTCTGAGTAAGATCGGGAATGTAGGTTGGACAGGTTTTGTGGACAGATTTGTAGGTCAGACACAGTATCTTGAATCTGATTCTGGACTGGATAGGAAGCCAGTGGAGGGATTCTAGGAGGGAATCTGCCGTGGTGGAGCGATGGGAGCAGTGGATAATTCTGTCTGCCGCATTCATGATGGACTGCAGTGGGGCTGTTCGAGTCATAGGGAGACCAGACAGCAGGGCATTGCAGTAGTCAAGGCGGGAAATTATGAGGGCATGGATGAGGAGTTTGGTGGTGGCAGAGGTCAGGAAAGGGCGAATCTTACAGATGTTACGAAGGTGGAAGTTGCAGGACTGAGGTTTTGGATGTAGGGAGTGAAGGAGAGTGCGGAGTCCAGGGTGACACCCAGACAGCGGGCTTGAGAGGTAGGGCAAATGGTAGTGTGGCTAACAGTGACATGCACATCTGGGAGGTTCAGGGATAGCCGGGGTGGGAAGATCATAAATTCTGTTTTGTCTAGATTTAGTTTCAGGAATCTAGCGGACATCCAGGAGGAGATGGCAGATAGGCAGGAGGAGACCTTGTCCATGGTAGTGGTGGATATGTCAGGGGTGTGGAGGTAGATCTGGGTGTCCTCTGCATACAGATGATAGTTAAAACCCATGGAGGAGATAACCTTGCCAATGGAATATGTGTATAGGGAGAACAGTAGGGGGCAAGGTTCGAGCCTTGGGGGACTCCCACCGAGATGTCAGAAACACCTGATATGCTGCATGCTTGTTCAGGGGCTGTGGCTAAAAGCATTAGAGGCAGAAGATCAGCAGGACAGCCAGGCAACTGGTATTGCTTAAAAGGAAACAAATATGGCAGCCTCCATATCCCTGTAACTTCAGGTGTCCTGTAATGTATGTTGTATGCAGTTTGGGGTTGGGCCAGTCCAGATCACCAGGGTATTCATTTGATTGATGATGATGATGATGATATTCCAGACTGCATACAGTTTGCAGGAAATAGTCATGCAAGCCTGAATCCCGATCCTCTCGCTGAAAGTGTCCGCTACCGGAGCCAATAGAGTGCATAGATGTGTATGCAAGGCAAGGGAATGGCAATATTAAACATAAATAAAGATGACATTCTTCATATTATTCTCGGTTCCTACCAGGGGCGTGACTACATTGGCCCGCTCCCCCTCCCCCCACCCTGCAGAGATCTGTCAGTCACCACCCTCCAATCTCCATTGGGAGTAGCGGGTAGCGAGCTGGTCATGTTGAGTATTATATATTACCTGCTCCCGGGCAGTACAGGTCCTCTTCACTTCCTGTTCCAGCATCATGCAACAGGAGTGAAAGCCGCATGGTGATTGGCTGGCTGCTCGGTAAACTGAGCGGGAAATAAAGAGGACCGCTATTGACGCCTGCAGAGGGTAGTATATAACGCATCACTGCCGCTCGTACAGGACCGCTCCCCCCAGTGATGGAGGGTTACCCCGGGGGCGCATACGCCAGATAAGGGCGCCTGGATAAAAGGGTTCGGGGTATAGCCAAAATTTTAAGATATTGTCTATAACAAATTGTTTATCATTTCTCCATCTTTATTTAAGATGGAATAATAAATAAGTTAAAATAACGGTATTAAAAAGGGCATAATATCGTCTACTCTATAACAAAGAAAATGAAAATATATTTAGTCGTAAAGAGCACAGTAAAAAATTGGTAAATAATACCAATATTTTACTACAACTAATCCTATTCTCACACAGAACCCTCCCCCCTTTTGATGCCTAACCCCCCTATTGGAGGTGCCTAACTCTAAGACCTCCCCTGGTGGTCCCTAGCCCTAAGGCCCCCCTGGTGGTGCCTAATCCTAAAACCCCCCTGGTGGTGCCTAACTCTAAAACCCCTGGTGGTGCCTAATCCTAAGACCCCCTGATGGTGCCTAACCCTAACCACCTCCCTGGTGGTGCCTAATCCTAAAACCCCCCTGGTGGTGCCTAACCCTAACCACTTCCTTGGTGGTGCCTAAACCTAACCACCTCCCTGGTGGTGCCTAGCCCTAAAACCCTCCTTCCTGACTCCTAACCCTACGACCCTCCTGGTGCTGCCTAACCCTAAAGCCCCTCTTCTGGACGCCTATCCGTTAAAACCCCCTTTCCTGACGCCTAACGCTAAAACACCCTTTCTCCGCTGCAAATTAGGTTAATACAAAAAGCGATACAGTAGAATCCCTTTATAGTTAACTCCAAGGGACCAGGAAAAGTAGTTTACTGTATCAGAAGTTTACTATATCAGAATTGGTCATACACTGTTTACTGTATTTATACAGACATTTGCCGGGACCAGAGAATGGAGTCTTTTATTTCCAGGGGTTTACTATATTAGAGTTTACTATAACAAGATTCTGCTATAATACATTTCAAAACGATAATTTAGGAAATCAGAATTGTCAAAATAATTTCATAATATTTTTTTAAAAACTAATTCTCAAAAGGAAAAATTTCAGTTGGACGGGCCAAGTGGGGCAACGTCATGTGACGCGCGTAGTGCCCCGCGCCGAAAAATGGGTGTGGTCATGAACCACAATGTGGGTGTGGTCGTGGGTGGAGACAAGTTCACATGAACTTAGCAATGTTGGGACATTAGATTAGGACAGTGGTGGCGAACCTTTTGGAGGCCGAGTGCCCAAACTGCAACCCAGAAGACACTTATCTATCGCAGTTAGCAATCATGTGACCCCCAACAAGACAAATTCAGCAATCATGAGGCCCCTAACAAGACAAATTCAGCAATCATGTGACCCCCAACAAGACAAATTCAGCAATCATGAGGCCCCCAACAAGACAAATTCAGCAATCATGAGGCCCCCAACAAGCCAAATTCAGCAATCATGAGGCCCCCAACAAGACAAATTCAGCAGTCATGAGGCCCCCAACAAGACAAATTCAGCAATCATGAGGCCCCCAACAAGACAAATTCAGCAATCATGAGGCCCCCAACAAGACAAATTCAGCAATCATGAGGCCTCCAACAAGACAAATTCAGCAGTCATGAGGCCCCCAATAAGACAAATTCAGCGATCTTGAGGCCCCCAACAAATCATGAGGCCCCCAACAAGACAAATTCAGCAATCATGAGGCCTCCAACAAATCATGAGGCCCCCAACAAGACAAATTCAGTAACCATGAGGCCCTCAACATGACAAATTCAGCAGTCATGAGGCACATAAATAGACAGCATTTCACATAAATAGGCAGAATGCCCCCTTAATATGGTAGACACCTCTCACCTGGCAGCAGTTCCCCAAAATACACTCAATCTGACAGCAGTGTTTCCCCAAAAATAGGTAGCCCCAGGTCTATAGGTGTCCCCAGAATAGGTGGCCAGCGGTATAGATGTCCCCAGAACAGGTAGCCAGGGCTAGAGATGTCCCCAGAACAGGTAGCCAGGAGTATATGTAGGCAGGGGTATCTGTGCCCAGTATATGTAGTCAGGGGTATATGTGCCTAGTATATGTAGTCAGGGGTATATGTCCCTATTATATATAGCCAGGGGTATATGTCCCCAGTATATGTAGCCAGGGGTATAGATGACCCCAGTATATGTAGTAAGGGGTATGTGTGCCTAGTATATGTAGCCAGGGGTATATGTACCCAGTATATGAAGCCAGAGGTATATGTCCCCAGTATATGTAGGCAGGAGAGGAGTATATGTCCCGAGAATAGGTAGCCAGGTGTGCCCCTAGTAGGAGGGGAGCAGCGCAGAGAAGAGGCAGAGCTATGGGCATAGTGGGGAAGGGCGGACGTCTCCCCCCCCCCCCTTCCCTCACCTTAGGGATCTCCCTCCCTCGTTCTCCCCTCCGGAACGAAGTATTGTGCAGCGCTGGGCAGCGGGCGGAACTTACCTCCATCTCGCTCCAAGCGCCAGAAGTTCTGGTGCCGCTGTCTGGTCTGGACCAGACCAGACTAGCGGCAAATTCATCCAGCGCCTGAACGAGACTGAGGTAAATTCCAGCCTCTGCACAAAACTTCGTTCCGGAGGGGAGAGCGAGGGAGGGAGAGCCCTAAGGTGAGGGAAGGGGGGGGAGACGTCCGCCCTTCCCCACTATGCCCATAGCTCTCCCTCTTCTCTGCGCTGCTCCCCTCCTGCTGGCCGCACGGGCACACGGCCAGGGGGGGGGGGGCAGCGGGCGGCCTGGGTCGGGCAGACACCCATGCCAGTGCCCGCTATTTATCAGGGCCCAATTATCTTCCGATATTTTGCACTAGCGTCTATGAGGCGCCCAAATAGTCCATTAGCCCCAGGCGTTCAGATTTCTGGGGAAGTACCTTCCTACCCTACACCCCAGTTTAGGCACTTTTTTTTTATTTGGATTCAATAGAACATCTATTTAAAAAAAAATCATTAAAAAGTTTTGTTAAAGTTTTCATTTAAATGTAGAATAGTTTTTGCAAAAGGAGAAAAAAAGGCTGCATTAAATTGTAATTTTTTTATATTGGGTGCATGCTTGCGGACAGCTTGCAAAACCACAACTTGGCAGCGGTCCATAAAAATGCTTACAATGTAAACAAATTGTACAAATTTTGGTACAAAAATTGCAGATACTGTGAATGAAACGCCAGGTAGGTTAATGAAACATTTGGACATAACACGTCTATTATAATATTCCATGAAATACTTGTAGAAGCGGTTCCTGAGCTATAGGGCTTACTTCTGTAGCCTTTAGGCCTCGTTCACACTATATGCGCTGCCGTGCGCTTTTCAGCAGCGCGTATAGTGTGCGACACGCAAGAACAGTAAAAGGGCCTAGACAGCCCTTCTACTGTTCACATCAGGGGCTTGATTCACTAAACCATGATAACTTAAATATCATACCTTATCAAAGTTAATACACCTTATCAGAGTAGCATAGCGAGCGATACGAACCCGCAGGCAGAAGTATGTAGCGCTCATTATGCTACTCTGATAAAGCGTGATAACTTTGATAAGGTGTGATATCTTTGATAGGTGTGATATCTTTGATAGGTGTGATAACTTTGGTAAGATGTGATAACTTTGATAAGGTGTGATATCTTTGATAGGTGTGATAACTTTGATAAGGTGTGATATCTTTGATAGGTGTGATATCTTTGATAGGTGTGATAACTTTGATAGGTGTGATAACTTTGATAGGTGTGATAACTTTGATAGGTGTGATAACTTTGATAGGTGTGATAACTTTGATAGGTGTAATATCTTTGATCAGGTGTGATAACTTTGATAGGTGTGATAACTTTGATAGGTGTGATAACTTTGATAAGGTGTGCTATCTTTTCATAAGGTGTGATAACTTTGATAGGTGTGATAACTTTGATAAGGTGTGATAACTTTGATAAGGTGTGCTATCTTTTCATAAGGTGTGGTAACTTCGATAAGGCATGCTATCTTTGATAGGTGTGATATCTTTGATAAGGTGTGATATCTTTGATAAGCTGTGATAACTTTGATAAGGTGTAATATCTTTGATAAGGTGTGATAACTTTGATAAGGTGTAATATCTTTGATAAGGTGTGATATCTTTGATAAGCTGTGATAACTTTGATAAGGTGTGATATCTTTGATAGGGTGTGATATTTGAGTTATCACGGTTTAGTGAATAAAGCCCCATATGTGCTGTGGAGCAGTGTGATATGCTATCGCACCGCTGCATGCATTCTTCCAGGATCGCAGCGCAGACCCATTCACTTTAGTGAATGGGATCAGCAGCGCAGATGGCGTGCGATCGTACGTGTTTCATTCCAATCATACAGCCATCTGCGCTAATTGATGTGACCGAGGCCTTGAGCTGGTTTACTTTTCAGTTGTCATCTAGCAGCTATGTGAAAGAGGGACTGTTGGCTACAAAATCCAACTCCATTTGCCCTACTCTGTGTGTATTATGCCTCCTGCAGCTTTACCCTGCATTGCCAGCTCACCAATCTAATCAGAAAGGTTTCTGCTGTAATAAATCTCATCTGTCAGCCTGGCTTTATTTGGTACATTGCCAACGAGAAGGAAGCTTGTCATCTACCCCTCCCACATTCCTGCTCCTCACTGATTGGCTGAGGGCAGTTCAGTGTGACATGAGGCTGAAATACAATCTATGCTGTGCTCACATGTTTACAAAGCAAGCTAGGTATGACAGGGCAGATTCTAGGAGAAAAAAGTAAGGGAGGAAATGACATCAGGATTGGCTTCAGTCAGAGGGAGTCAAGATTGCAAATGCCTGGAACAGAATTCTCTTTATTCACTATATGAAATTCACTGAAATCAAAACGTGGACAGTATAATACATGTGTTATGTAAGTAGAACCAGTATTTATCTACTTATTTATTTAAAGCGGACCCAAACCAAACATTTTTTAATTCAAAATATTTAGTTGCAGCACTTTGACACATACAAAGATAAATAAACTCTCCTTCAAGCCTATGAGCATTTCAGTGCATGCTTTTCACCCTTCTCTTTCCATAACTAGGGTTATACAGGTGGCAGCCATTACTTCTGAGCTTGGTAGGAGGTTTTATATCATGGGTGTGTTTGTCATCAGCTACCCTCCCTCACAGGGGCGTCGGCTATGTGAAATCTCACACAAGCTGAGATCACCTCCCCTGTGACATCATCAGTAGCAGCCTGTGGTTTGTTTTTTTTATCTCCTCCACCAGTCTGCCGGATTCTGTCCCGGCAATATGAAAGGAAGGGAGGGGGTCCTCCAATAAATTTAAAATATTTTATATTTGTCATCATGCAGCTGAAAAAAGGCTGCTATTTATTATTATAATTTAGAAAATAGATTTTATTTCTGAAATCTTGTATTTTTAATTTGGGTCCACTTTAAGCATTTATATAGCGCCGACGTATTACGCAGCACCGTACAGAGTATATTGTCTTGTCACATAACTGTCCCACAGAGGAGCTCGCAATCTAATCCCTACTATAGTCATATGTCTATGTATGTATTGTGTAGTGTATGTATTGTAGTCTAGGGCTGATTTAGGGGGAAGCCAATTAACTTATCTGTATATGTTTTTTTTCCTGGGATAGTATGGCTGACCCAGCTGCTTTAAAGTGCACCAGAGATCAAAAGATCTAAAGAATATATACTTATCTGGAGCTAGGGTTAGGCCCCATAAGCACGCAAGTCCAACGCCGTCCTCCCACGGTCTGCCGTTAAGCAGCAATCAGACCTGGTAACAGGATCAGTCAGGTCCAGTCTAGGTCTGCTGCGCATGCACGGACCCCCCATGCATGCCCAGCGCAGTAGACCTGGACTGACCGATCTCTGGTGGTTTACTTTAAGGCCATGCAGCATCTAGCTTTGTCCAGCTTTGACTTCTGCTGCCATCTAGTGGCTGTAGTAAACTCATGCAGCCTACAGTCCTGTACTGCTTTTGCTTTCTTTACTTTTTTTTTGCTGCCATCTAGCGACTAAAATGAAATCATGCGGCTTTCTGCCTTGTTTTGCATAGAAAAGAGTGGTGTTCATTTTTTTAAAAAAAGCATGCACATTTTTTTGCATGTCTTCCTGGCGATAAAATGAACGCATAGAAGTTGAATGTTATCCTTTAATGGAGAGAATTAGAGGTTTCCGCAAACTGACCTCCTTATAAAACATACAACCCCTGTCATGCCAGTCCTCAGTCTATAATATTTAATTATTAATCCAGAACATATGCAGGTCCGGGGAGGGGAGGGGGGGTTCTGCCTTCTCTGTGATCGCTGAGACCCTGAGGGTCCTACATACTAAAGCCTTGGAGAATATCCCCATATAGGGGAAATTTTTATATGCCTTCACTATAACTTGATATGACCCAGGCTTCAGTCAATAACAGCACTTAGCAGGTGACCTGTATTCTGTCCTTTTCCGCAGTTATTTTGTTTTTTTACAGCAATAAATAATAATAAGTGTGAAGTCCTTCTGATTCATCTACAGGCGGGCAAACGTACACAGAGATCCACACCTGTTATAGTAACACGGTGGGATACAGACATTCTGAAGACAGTCATTGTGACCAACACCAGTTTTAATTTGTCCTTTACAGACTCTTTATAAGTTATTCACACTGTGAACAGGTACCAAACAAACAAGCAAACAAAAACCTTGCCACTCAATGAGCTACTAGCTAAACTTGCAGTTGAGAAACCTCACTACAGAGAGAAAACCTATAGTTTATCCTAAAATAAAATATCATACAACACAGCAAGGTTACACCTTTTTGGTTTGTTCAGCGCAGCACACCCAAGTGCTGCCCACCTTAGGACTGACTTTAGGGTGAGCTCAGCAGCCTTTTGTACTCCTCTGAGTAACTCCGAAAGAATCGGGAATCCCGAGGTGGAGTTGTTTTCTCACTTGAGCATCTATTTCAGGGAGAACACGAAATCCAGGCGCGGATTTGTAGAATCCAGTGGAGAGAAATATGAGACATGTAAATCCTACCAATCACTCCCCTCTCCTTGCCATTGCATATATTATATATTATTATCATTGAGTTATAAAGCGCCAACATATTCCGTAGTGCTGTACAAAGTACGTTGCTTACACCCCCACCTCCCTTAAAGAGAAACTCCAACCTAGAATTGAACTTTATCCCAATCAGTAGCTGATACCCCCTTTTACATGAGAAATACAATGCTTTTCACAAACAGACCATCAGGGGGCGCTGTATGACTGATTTTGTGCTGAAACCCCTCCCATAAGAAGCTCTGGGACCGTGGTACTTTTGGCAGTTTGTTACAATGTAACAAGGCTCACAGACAGGAATTAGCTGTGTACAGCTGTCTCTAACAGCCAAAACAGCTAGGAGCAGCTACATAACCTGCTCACAGTAACAACGTCACCATGTAATAAATGTCAGAATGTAAATCGGGGAGAGGAAAGATTTTACAATGGGCAAACACTGACTAAATCATTTATACATAATTAAGTTAAAAAATGAAGCACTTTTTTACTACATTATTTTCACTGGAGTTCCTCTTTAAAAATAAGAAATACAAACTTCTTAGAAGTTCATTGGTTTTACCATAGATAAGCTCTTCCCTATATTCTAAACAAAGGCTGTAGTTAGGCATAGACACACTGCAGCCAGTTGACAGTTAAACTGCACAGTTAGCTAGCAGCAACTGCTTATTCAACAGCCAGTCTGCCTGAAAACCTATATACTAAACAAAGGAGGTAATTGTGTTGGACAGTGCTGGTTGTGGTGTGCGCTGTGCCCAAGCTTCGGTTAACTTTAGGCGGAGGTGACGGTAGCATTGTTGCCGGCCGGGTGGCGTTTGTGTTGTAGGCGGCTGTTGTTGTGTGCAGGTGCAGGCTTTGGTGTGCACACCTGCAGGTTTTGGGTAACTTTAGGATTTGGGCGGAGGTGACGTTAGCGTTGTTGGTGGCAGGATGATGTTTGTGGTGTAGGCAGCTGTTGTGGTGTGCAGGTGCAGCCTTTGGGAGACGCTAGGCTATGGGCAGAGGTGGCATTTGCACTGTTGCCAGCCGGGAGGCTTTGGTCTGCGCATACACAGGCTTTGGGAGTGATGCTATGCTTTAAGCGGAGGTGGTGTTTGTGTTGTTGGTGACAGGGAGGGGTTTGTGGTGTAGGCAGCTGTTGTGGTGTGCACATGCTGGGTTTGGTGTGGGCACACGCAGGCTTTGCGGGCAATGCTAGGCTTTGGGCGGAGGTGGCGTTTGTGTTTTTGGTGACAGGGAGGGGTTTGTGGTGTAGGCAGCTGTTGTGGTGTGCACATGCTGGGTTTGGTGTGGGCACACACAGGCTTTGGGGGTGATGCTAGGCTTTGGGCGGAGGTAGCGTTAGCGTTGTTGGTGGCAGGATGGCGTTTGTGGTGTAGACTGCTGTTGTGGTCTGCATGCATGCACAAGCTTTGGGGGCGACACTAGGCTTTGGGCGGAGGTAGCGTTGTTGGTTGCGGGATGGCGTTTGTGGTGTAGACTGCTGTTGTGGTCTCCACGCGCAGGCTTTGGTGTGGGCACACACAGATTATGGGTGACGCTAGCATCTGAGTGGAGGTGGCATTTGCATTGTTAGGCGGCAGGATGGAGTTTGAGTGGTAGGCGGCAGTTGTAGGGTGCACACACAGTCTTTGGGAGATGCTAGGCTTTGAGCGGAGGTGGTATTCTGGTTGTAGGTGGCAGGGTGACGTTTGAGTGGTAGGTGGCGGTTGGTGTGCACACATAGGCTTTGGGCAATGCTAGGCTTTATGCAGTGGTGGTGTTGGCGTTGTAGGTGGCGGGGTGGAGTTTGTGTTGTAGGCAGCGGTTGTGGTGTGCGCACGTAGGCACACTCTCTGTGGCACGATTGGTTAGCGCATTTGGCTGTTAACCAAAAGGTTGGTGGTTCAAGCCCACCCAGGGATGGCCTTGCCTTTTGTGTTCAACAGTTGTCCGAAGAGAACCCCAGATAGCCATTTAGCAGCAACTGCATTCACAGTCTCTGTGGCACAATTGGTTAGCGCATTTGTCTATTAACCGAAAAGTTGGTGGTTCAAGCCCACCCAGGGACGGCCTTGCCTTGCTTTTTGTGTTCAACAGTTGTCCGAGGAGAACCCCAGATAGCCATTTAGCAGCAAC
This sequence comes from Hyperolius riggenbachi, assembly GCF_040937935.1. Taxonomy (NCBI): domain Eukaryota; kingdom Metazoa; phylum Chordata; class Amphibia; order Anura; family Hyperoliidae; genus Hyperolius; species Hyperolius riggenbachi. Next base: position 242,799,574 of record NC_090656.1, read on the forward strand.
TGCATGCACGGTCTTGAACCACCAACCTTTCGGCAATTGCGCCACAGAGACTGTGCATGCAGTTCCTGCTAAATGGCTATCTGGGGTTCTCTTCGGACAACCGTTGAATACAAAAGGCAAGGCAAGGCTGTCCCTGGGTGGGTTTGAACCACCAACCTTTCGGTTAACAGACAAATGCGCTAGATTTTTACTTTGTAAACGATTTTGGATCCAGATATCTGCATATCCGAGTCATGCGTCCAAATATCCGCAGATAGCTATTCGAATTTTGAAAATAATCAGGCATCCGAATCGGATAGCGTAAAAAAGTTCGGATATCCGGGTTATCCGGATATCCGGAATCCGGATGAGCATCCCTGGGTTCGCGCTGTAGGCCGCAGGGTGGCATTTGAGTTGTAGGCGGCTGTGTGCACACGCAGGTGGATAGTTTATTATATAAGGTGATTTGCGAATCTTTTGAGAATTGCGGGTTTGCTGATATATCTGTTGTAGGGGTGTCAGAGTATGGCATTATTGTGAAACAGTTGGTGATATGTATTATTCATTGGACTCTGTAAAGTGCTGTGAAAAATATCAGCTCTCTATAAAATGCATAATAATAATATTTTTAACCATTGTTGAGAACAGGATTTGTCAATCAAACACCATCCATATTACCGCGCGTCTTGCTTCGGAGCGAGTCCAGAATAGATTGTAAGCTGCTGCTTTAGGATATGGCGTGCGATCACGTGTGTGCAGAAATCTCCTCGCCATCTCCAATTAGCAGGCATAAGTTCATAGCGCTCGCTATGCTACTCTGATAAGGTGGGATCTTTGATACGGTGTGATATTTGAGTTATCACGGTTGAGTAAATCAAGCCCTATGAGCGTTGCTGTGTGACATGTTGCTCTGCACATAGTGTGTCCATAGACTGTTACCAGTCACCGTGCGGGCGCATGCAGTGCGTTGCTGTGTGACATGTGGCTCTCCGCATTTCCGCAATGCTCTACTTAGGAGAGTTAAAATGCATCATTTGTTCAGCGTAACGTGTAAAAGAGGAATAAGGGTTGGTTTACACTGGCACGGATGGAAAACCGATCAGTGGCCATGGATCCGCTTTTGAAAGGCATCGGTTTTCCCTCCATGACCTTTAGATGCATCCGGCGATCTGGAAAAATCGCTGCAGACCTAAACTTGAGGTCCTTGCAGCGGATCAGAGTGAGCAGATCTGTTGGAATGGACCAATGTTAACGGATCCATGGGTTAATATTGGATCTGCTTGCATCTGTTCTCGTCCATTTCGTTACAGTCCGCTGAACTGTTTTTTAAGGCCAATGTGTAGCGGGCCTGATACACTTTGTAATTCATTGTTGATTTTGCTCCTCTGAAGATAACCGAGAAGTCGGTGTACTTGGCACGTTCTGCTGTATGTGTGTTATGCTCCCCTGACTGATTTCCCAGGAACCTCCCTGCCAGGGCCACCGTCAGAAATTTCTGGGACCCATACTGGGAAAACTTACTGGGCCCCCCTCATGCCCAGGCCCGGATTTACATCACAGGAGCCTATAGGCACAGATGTCCTGGCACCCTAGACTCCGCCCTCCATGCATGCAGGCCTGGATTTACATCACAGGAGCCTATAGGCACAGATGTCCTGGCACCCTAGACTCCGCCCTCCATGCATGCAGGCCCGGATTTACATTACAGGAGCCTATAGGCACAGATGTCCTGGCACCCTAGACTCCGCCCTCCATGCATGCAGGCCCGGATTTACATCACAGGAGCCTATAGGCACAGATGTCCTGGCACCCTAGACTCCGCCCTCCATGCATGCAGGCCCGGATTTACATCACAGGAGCCTATAGGCACAGATGTCCTGGCACCCTAGACTCCGCCCTCCATGCATGCAGGCCCGGATTTACATCACAGGAGCCTATAGGCACAGATGTCCTGGCACCCTAGACTCCGCCCTCCATAGATACAGGCCTGGATTTACATCACAGGAGCCTATAGGCACAGATGTGCTGGCACCCTAGACTCGGCCCTCCATGCACACAGGCCCGGACTTACATCACAGGAGCCTACAGGCACAGATGTCCTGGCACCCTAGGCTCCGCCCTCCATGCATGCAGGAAAAAAAATCAATTTGATAATACTTTTTCACCATCTTTTGGGTACTTTTTCAATTGTAAAATGCTGAAAAGTTAGTTTAACCACTTAATTCTATCTGGACGGATATATCCATCCAGATAGCCTGCCCTGCTGCCGCTGAGCCGTGTGCGCGATCCCGCCGCCTTCCGTTAGCCCGGAGATCAATGAATGGGAACATCTAAGTCCCCGTATGAAAGACCGACACTGTCAAAGAGACGGCTCTGTCTTTCATAAATCCCCTTCTGCCCCATCCACGCTTTACGTCCGCTTGCGTAGTAATACTACGCGTGCAGAAGTAAGCTCCGAGGGCATCTTGTGGCCAAATAGTAAAATTACATCTGGGAATAAAAATTTCCAATAATTACATTTGTTTTACTGTTAAAATTAGTCCCTTACCTCCCCCACTCCCCAATAGCTACACAACATTTTTTTTAGTAAAATAAATAAATACATAAATAGTTACCTTAGTGATTGAACTTTTGTAATATGTATTTAGTAAGGTATATTACTGTTATTTTTTAAATTATGGGCTTCTAATAAGTGATGGATGCAAAACTGAAAAAATGCACCTTTATTTCCAAATAAAATATCGGCGCCATACATTGTGATAGGGGCATAATTTAAATTTAATAACCGGAACAAATGGGCAAATAAAATACATGGGTTTTAATTACGGTAACATGTCTTAATTTCAAACTATAATGGCCAAAAACTGAGAAATGATGATTTTTTTCCATTTCTTTCTTAATCTTCCAGTTAAAATGTATTTAGAATAAAATAATTCTTAGCAAATTGTACCACCCAAAGAAAGCCTAAATGGTGGTGGAAAAAAAAATATTGATCATTTCAGTGTGATAATTAGTGATAAAGTTATTGGCGAATGAATGGGAGGTGACGTTGCTCGGATGCATAAGGTGAAACAACACTGTAGGCTGAAGTGGTTAAAAAGAAGATGAAAGTTTTCTCCTAGGAGATATCTCAGGTGAAAGGGGAATTGCATTTGAGCCAGGGAGAGTGAGGGGCAATGGGCGTTATAAGTGTGCATGAGCCCTCAGATCCAAAAACAGCACAGCCATCTGTACATACTGTATAGAGCACACAAAATGCAAACACGCATACTCCATACATAACACACAGCTCTCCTCTTTTTCTGCTCCCCTTTATCCTGGACCTGTCTACACACTAGTGGAATCATATGTACAAAATGTTAGCAGGAGTTACAAGTGTAGAGTTTACATACCCCTGTACAGTCTCTGCACTGCACATGGGGAGGGGAGGTGAGTGTATCTTCGCATCATTATTCACCTCAGACAGGGGAGGGGGGGGGGGTAGGTGGTATTTGCGAGAGACAGCAAAGCAGGTCTGTGTGTTTTATTATAGCAGCAAGCATCCCCCTCAGAACGTGCAGCTCTGATCAAGTGTCTCATAAGTGCCTTCATGTGTTTTACTTTGTTTC